>NW_027468685.1:6620866-6660866 GCF_046254945.1 Alosa pseudoharengus
AAATGTATTTAAGCTTTTCGCCACTGACCATGCGTTTCTGATCGCCAAGATAGAGCCCATAGTCTTCTTAAATTAAGTCAAAATAATCTTTCTAGAGAACGCTAGGTAAGTCTCTTCATACTAAAAACAATACCAAAAATATTTTTTGATCTTAAAGGAAAATTACGGTATTTAGCACTTTGAGTCCCTTTTCTGGTTTGTTTGGATGAACTACAGTGGTGGACACCGAAATTTTGACGATTGGTCCTGTCTCGACTTTTCTGTCTCGTTTTGAATCACCTTTGACTACTCAGAGTGGCTGCCAACAGGCATGCTCAAACATGTCCTAAAACAACCTTTAACATCGTTTTCAAAACTGTGCAACTCACCGAGTGGTTAGTGGTGTTTGTTGATTATTAAAATAAAATATATCGGCGCAATGTATGATTTCCAGCCATCTTATTTGCTATTGTGGAACTATTTTTTTCAGACACCTCACAACCGCGTATAAACTTCCGCTCAATATTTAAACCTGAAGCATAGACGGTGGCGCAGTAATATCAACGTGCAATGAGTCTTCCAACAGTAATCAATGGGATTTTACAAAATGGCAAATAAAACACGTCAGAAACTGTATTTCGCTACGCTACTTGTTTTGGAACATCAACGAACACCACTAACCACTCGGTGAGTTGCACAGTTTTGAAAACGAACGTTAAGGGTTGTTTAAGGACATGTTTGAGCATGCTTGTTGGCAGCCACTCTGAGTAGTCAAAGGCGATTCAAAACGAGTCAGAAAAGTCGAGACAGGACCAATCGTCAAAATTTCGGTGTCCACCACTCTAGTTCATCCAAAACAAACCAGAAAAGGGACTCAAAGTGCTAAATACCGGAATTTTCATTTAATATAAAATGAATAACGCTTGGTTAGATTTTACTTTTTGCAGTGTGTGTGTCTGTGTGTGTGTGTGTCTATGCATATAATATATGTGTATGTAAACTTAATTATATTGTTCTTCCATGCTCCATACCCACACATGTCCATGTGTACAGTGAATATTATGGTCTGTATAGATATCGCAAGCCTGAGTGTGTGCATGTGCCAGTCTCAAAAGCTGCAGGGTGTGTTGGCTTCATTTATGTGTATGTATGTATGAATGTGTGTGTGTGTGTGTTTGTGTGTGTATGTATGAGTGTGTGTGTGTGTGTGTGTCAAAAGTTGCAGGGTGTGTTGGCTTCATTTGTCCCACCTACAGTGTGAAAGTGTGTGTCAGTGTATACTCAGTGTGTATGGACAAAATCACATGTTTTCTGTGTGTGTGAGGGGATATATTACTTCTGTAACATTGTGTGTGTGTGTGTTTGTGTGTGTATGTACAGTGATTGCCAAAAGTATTGGCACCCATGCTAAAGTTGACTGAAAAGAGGAATATAAACTGTGCATCCTGATAAAGTTACCTTGGCCTTTGGAATTAAAATAGCCCCACATCATCACATACCCTTCACCATACCTAGAGATTGGCATGGTGTTATTTCAGTTAGCCTATTAGCTGGTTTGATGCTCATTGAGCTCAATGCAAATCAAACCAGCCAATAGGCTAACTGAAATAACACCATGCCAATCTCTAGGTATTTTGAAGGGTATGTGATGATGTGGGGCTATTTTAATTCCAAAGGCCAAGGTAACTTTATCAGGATGCACAGTATTCTGGATCCATGAAATAACTGGCCTTTAAAAATAAAAATCTGCCTGTCTCTATGGGAATTTAACATAGGGGTGCCAATACTTATGACCCCTGTATTTTAAGGAAGAACATTTATTTATTTATGATACATTATTCAATTTCCAAAATATGATTTTATATTCCTCTTTTCAGTCAACTTTAGCATGGGTGCCAATACTTTTGGCCATCACTGTATGTGTGTGTGTCTGTGTGTTTGTGTGTGTGTTTGTTTGTGTCCAAACATGTGATGCATGTCCGTGTGTGTCTCTCTGTGTGTGTGTGTGTGTGTGTGTGTGTGTGTTTATGTTTGTGTCCAAACACGTGATGCATGTCCGTGTGTGTGTGTGTGTGTGTGTGTGTGTGTCTGTGTGTGTGTGTGTGTGTGTGTGTTTATGTTTGTGTCCAAACATGTGATGCATGTCCGTGTGTGTGTGTGTGGCCTTTTGGCTGGGAAGCATGTAAGTGGATCTGGAGAACCATGCAGCGACACGAGGGGGCTTGTTAACGTAACCCCAGATAAATATCTCGCCAGCTGACAAGGAGGGCCGCAGAGGGTCTCTCTCTCTCTCTCTCTCTCACCCCCCCTCTCGCTCTCTCTCTCTTCCTGTGTCTGTCTGTGTCTGTCTTTCTACACCTCCCCCCTTTCCCCAGTCTCTCTGTCACTCTCTCCTCTCTGTCTCTCTCTCACACACACACACACACACACACACACACACATTGGGGGGATGAGACACAGCAGATGTGATGACATGTTAAATTGCCCCTGTGATGTATGGCTTAATGAAGCTCTTGTGTTGATCGCACCGTACATTCATCAGACACACAGTGAGTGCCAGTCCTCCAGTGACACACATACACACACACACACACACACACACACAGACACTTTCATTCCTACATGCACATGCATGGGGAGACACACGGAAACAAATTCATACAACCCCAACCCCCCTCCCCCCCCCCCCCCCCCCCACACACACACACACACACATACACACACACACACACACACTCATTCATCAGTAGTGTGATCAGTTCGGCGTCCTGGCGCTCTCTGTCGCGCTACTGGGGGAATCTGACAAACTGCAATTCCATTTAACCTTGGAGAGAGGCGCCGACGAGGCCCACACGGGACGACTGTCAATACCAACGCTGCAGAAGCTGTGATTAAACCAGCCAGAGAGACCGCGCTGCGCTGCTGCGTTGGGTAACGGCTGTGTGTGTGTGTGTGTGTGTCTCTCTCTCTCTGTATGTGTGTGTGTGTGTGTGTCTCTCTCTCTCTGTATGTGTGTGTGTGTCTCTCTCTCTCTGTATGTGTGTGTGTGTGTGTCTCTCTCTCTCTCTGTATGTGTGTGTGTGTATCTGTCTGTGTGTGTATGTGTCTCTCTCTCTCTGTATGTGTGTGTGTGTCTCTCTCTCTCTGTATGTGTGTGTGTGTATCTGTCTGTGTGTCTCTCTCTCTCTGTATGTGTGTGTGTGTATCTGTCTGTGTGTGTATGTGTGTCTCTCTCTCTCTGTATGTGTGTGTGTGTATCTGTCTGTGTGTCTCTCTCTCTCTGTATGTGTGTGTGTGTATCTGTCTGTGTGTGTATGTGTCTCTCTCTCTCTGTATGTGTGTGTGTGTATCTGTCTGTGTGTGTATGTGTGTCTCTCTCTCTCTGTATGTGTGTGTGTGTATCTGTCTGTGTGTCTCTCTCTCTCTGTATGTGTGTGTGTGTGTGTGTATCTATCTGTGTGTGTATCTGTCTGTGTGTGTGTGTGTCTCTCTCTCTCTGTATGTGTGTGTGTGTGTCTCTCTCTCTCTGTATGTGTGTGTGTGTGTATCTATCTGTGTGTGTGTGTGTATCTGTCTGTGTGTGTGTGTGTCTCTCTCTCTCTGTATGTGTGTGTGTGTGTCTCTCTCTGTATGTGTGTGTGTGTATCTGTCTGTGTGTCTCTCTCTCTCTGTATGTGTGTGTGTCAGTGTTTCCTCTCACCTCTTCCACTCTTTCTGTTCAGTTCTCCCTTTCTCTCTCTCTCTCTCTCCCTTTCTCTCTCTCTCTCTCCCTTTCTCTCTCTCTCTCTCTTTCTTTGTTTTACTCCTCTGTCTGTCACTCAGTCATTCTCATTTGATCTGCATCTATTCTTTCCCCCCTCTCTGTCTCTCTCTTCTTTTCTTTCTCCCCTCTCTCTGCTTTTCTTTCTTCCCTCTCTCTGTCCTCTCTTTTTGTTACTCTCCCTCTCTCCCATTACTCTCGCTGTCACAAACTCTTTTCTGTCTGTTTCTCTCTCATTCTCATTTTGTCTGCTTCTTTGCCCACAACCGTATTTCTCTCTCTCTGTCCACATCTTTATTTATTTATTTTCACATTTTTAAACATATATACAGTCATTTATTTGTACAATGTTCAATATAGGAAACACATGTACATAAGTCCTCATACATTATGAACTGAATAGAATAGAATAGAATACAAATACTAAAGTAAAGGCACAACACTTCCCCTCCCAACCCCTTGATATGAGCTTGATATGAGCTATAGCTTACTTCTAGACCAGTGGACTCTAAGAACTACTTTGCATTGTAAATCTTCATGTCCAACACAAATAGAAGATGAGGGAAGCCATTTCAAAGCGAGCTCCTGCTTGCTTGTGTGTCACAGACACCACACACACACACACACACACACACACACACACACACACAAGAATACACTCTCAATCTTTGCACTTAAAAATGGCCCCATAATACTCACACCTTCCACCCAAATGTGCCTGGAGTTTTGTTCACCTGACAGGCCCATCAAAACAGTGATTACAGATGACACCAAAGCACCTGTACTTGCACTGACCACTCCTGCCCTGGTCTCAATCATTCCACGCAGAAGAGAGGGTAACGGCGCTTTAAAGCCACAGAGGTTAAGACTTCAACAAAGAGAGCTACGAGTGATCTACTGTGATGGTGCAAGGGAGGGAAAGGACCTTGTCTCACGAGTAATTTATAGCAACACCCTGACATTAAATCTTATAAGCCATAGTGACCTTGTCATTGCTACATGTATGTGTCCACTGCATGGACATCATACTGTACGAAGGGCGGTATGGTCATGTGAGGATATGTAATGGCCTTTGCGGAAGGGGATCAGGTCTTGACCAGGTCATCAGGACAAGGTCTTTTCCCTGCATACACAAATATATGTAATTAGTTTACACACTTGTAGTTGTGTGATGTAGGCCTATGAGTCGAAGGCATTGGGGTAATAAGGACCTTGTCATATATGTCACTTACATGTATGTATGCATGCATGTATGCATATATCTATAGTAAGCATGCATGTATGCATGCGTGTTTCGCATATATGAATGCAGAATGACCTGAGTGGGGCCTGTTTAGTGGTGTTGTAATTATATTACTGAGGTGCGAGGCTGTCTGTAGCGCTGTCTGAGATCCTGATGATGGCTGACCCGCGGTGACCCCTGGATGGGACGACCCTGTCTCACCAGCCTGCCAATGCGAGGGGTGAAATACGACCTGCTCCGACAGTCGCTGTCTGATTAAAAACAATGAGGAGACCAGTTAATATATGAGAAATAAACCTAATAGAGAAACACAGAGAAGGAGGGAGGGAGGGAGGGAGAGAGAGAGAGAGAGAGAGGGAAGGAGAGAGAGAGGGAGAGAGAGAGATTGACTTCCTTTTTCCTCAGGGATTTCTTAGGGTCGAGATGCTAATTCACTTACGCTCTTGAAAGGATGCATGTTTTTACAATAAGAATGAGTGAAAGTAGCCGTTACTAAATTTACTTCTGACTAAATTAAAAGACTGTGGAAAAAAAGAAATGTGGTGCTTTTCTAAAAACCACAGTATGGGTCTAAAAAATAGTGACTATTTTCTGTATAAATTCTCACCTAACACTGGTTCACACCACCCACTGTGACTAAAAAAACATTGTAGATGGTTACTTCTAACAGATATACCTTCACACTTAAGTTTTATTTGTGACTTTAATATGACCACATGGCTGTATATACTTGTGCATGCTGGAACCAGCAGGTATTAACTTTTCCCTGAAACTCCCCTGACTTACAGTATTCTCATTCCTCCTTCTCCCTTCATCACTCTCTCTCTCCCTCCCTCCCTCCCTCCTCTCTCATCCCCCTTTCCTCACCGCTGACAGACAACGAATAACTTCCGCCGCGATGTCCTGAGGCACTGGAACATGCCCTCTGGAGAGCATAATTACAGGAAGCCGCCGGTCCAGGCTAATCCTAAGCACTCCACTTTACACACACACAAACACACTCACTCACACTCTCTCTCTCTCTCTCTCTCTCACACACACACACTCTCGACCTGTTTGTGTCTTTACAAACATCCAGGAACTCTGATGGACAGATTGCCTTTGTTCTGCCAGAGCCCTAATAAAAAGCGAGGGAAAGAAAGGAGAGGAAAGAAAGGGAGAGAGAAAAAAACAGATAGAAGAAAGGACACACCTGTGGTGTACTCACTTTGGTTCAAGCCCTTCTTGATTGACATGAAGTTAACTCTAATAGATGCTGAATGCTACACATGTTTTTGTGAAGTATCAGATCTGTGTGGTTAATGTAACACACTCATGTTCACGGCTTGTAAACACTATGAAACACTATTTAAAAATAAATATGCATAAGTGACAAAAACCACGCTGGAAACTTGCAGCATTTTTGGATAATATGGTATGACAGTTCGTGTAACCTGATCAAATGCTTCAACAGTGGAATACAGATGTGAATAGCTGGAATTATTCTACATAATAATAAAATATATACTAAAAATGTGCTCATTTTAATTAATAGGAGAAATGAGTCAACAGAAATATTTAAACAATGTATACTACCTACACATAAAAGTAACTTTTCATTAAATAATTTGCACAATGAATTAATGTTTGGTAAATTCCCTATATTTTATTGTCATGCTCAGTTGCAGTTATCTGTCTTTGTGTAATTACTGTAAATAACCTTAAATGATGCAACCCAGCTAGGGACTGTGAGCTAAATGTCTGGTGAGAGGAGCTGTCAGCCTATATGCCACATGAGAGCTGGTGGACTAACTTTAATTAAATGTATAACTGTGGAAACATTATAAATACACATTTTAAATATTATACAGTGTTAGGAGAAATAAACACATTTGGAAACTATGGCTTCAGTCCAAGGATTTCAAGGCCAATTGCCTCTCAACGCCTATGGGTTCTAATTTTAGATCTACATAATTATTGCACGTTTCAAATATGATGTGGTGTCTAGGTTGGAGAAAACAACTGCTGCATTTGATACTCCGAACAAAATAATTCCCAATATTTCACGCAACATTGATTGAGCTAATTTCTCTGTGATGGCTAGCTAATTGCCTTGGCGGGTAATTGCTCCAGTTTTCGCCGTGGAGGGCTTCTTCAGCAAGTGCCCCTTTTGATAACCGCTTCGTTTTAACCGTTTTTTTTTATAAAGAAAAGAGAGAGGGAGAAAAACAGCAAAACAAACCTCCACACCAAACAATTAAAGCTTCCACCGTCATTTTCATGACACTAGAACCGAGTGGCTCTTTCTTCAGACTCCACACAGTCTCATTTGAAAGCACGCGATGCTTGGCGCGTTTTGTCCGTGTTCGATGGTCCGAACTAATGCGGTTATTATGGCCCCGAATGGAACAGGTTTCAAACGGGATTTCACAAGCGCAATATACACCATACGTGTGGGAAAAGAATGCCTGAAAAGAGGAACATCTGTTCCATTGGGCGGCAGATAGGTCTACAGTCAGGTCAGCCGGAAGAAAGCAACCTGTAAACTAACCTTTGAACTTTGAAACGTTGCTCCACTGCAGAAAACACATAGTGAGCAAATTGTTAAATTAAATAGAATAATGTGAATTCTCAAGCCCCTTTCCATTGACAGATTATAATTAACACCAGCAAAGAAAGTTTTCTGAACTATGACCCAGTCGTGGGGCATCGAGCATCCCTTACCACTGAAGTCCTCCGAAGTCTTAATAAATTCCTAAAGTGATTAACTGTCATTTATCAGTCACTCGCAGTTATAGTGTAGCTTACTTATCATTACAGATGACCAAGCTTAGCTAAGAGAAAATGGTGCATGGCACAACAGACCTTGCTGTCACAGACTGCCGTCTGCAGGAGATGCATTGTCATCGTCTGCTCAGTCGTCCTGTGATATGGGCACCAAACATCACAGTTATACCTTACCACTTGAAATGGCCTAATATTATCAACAACATAAATCGGTTACTGTTAGCTACACTTGTTTGTTTTTCCCAAGTACCACAGTAGCCTAAACATGAGTGACTTTCCAAGAAACACACTGTAGGATTAACCCACAAATACCCTTCCAAATTAATATAGGCCTACCGGAGAAATAACATGCTATGGTGAATTACACGGAAACAGCCCATGAGTCATTTTCGATTAATTTTAGGTTGTATTACAGCGCTGATCACATACATAAAATTAGGCTACGACACAACTTAGCTTGGTTTGAAAATTGCATTGTTTTTATCAGGGGAGCCTTAGTACATTTTGATGCATGCAATAGTCCAGAGGTGAATTACTTGTATGTACTGAGGTAACAGTGAAATTAATCTGGCGGTCCATCCATCATTGCGCGCTGTAAAGCGCGAGATGCGCCGGCGTGCGGGAGGCAGATGAGCGGATGAGGAATCTGCGCGCGCGTTTTAATTAACTTTTCCTTCTGTCCTGTAATGATCGAGCTGGTCAAGGCGCGCGGCGGGCCCGGTCAAGATACACCGTAATATCAAACAAATAAAACTGCGCGTGATTAGAGGCTGTCGCTTTATTAAATTTGAAATTCAAATGAAATGCATGCCGTCCACGCGCGGCGCATGCTAATGAAGGCTTGGGTGATGAAAAAGGTAGGGCAGTGACAGGTTACTGAAGGAAATGTATTAAACTTAATAAACTCGTAGCCCAGCCGCCGTTGAACGAATTTCGTTATATTTTTCTCAACCCAGGGATTGAACTTTGTAAAATTCCCATTCCGAAAAGCTGTCAAAATATTTGGTGACTTGAAGGATATTCTGCATTGGGGAATGGAATTATTAGCCTATACAGTGATATTCAAACGTGGGAAAAACATAATGATGGAATAATGATAATCATTTTGAAAATGACATAATCTTCCAGTATCCCTCTGCCGGTCATTACCGTTGAGCTTTATTTTAATTTTATTTTTTTAAATCAGGGGATGAGTTTTGACCCGCCAGCCCTTTGTCACCTTTAACCAATAGCCCACAAACCACTCTCTTGCGCAGCCGGTGAATTAAACAAACAGTTGAGCTGCTCGTGAATGTGATGGAAGCACCGGGACAACTGAGATGAAGTTAATTCCTTTTTATTTGTGAAGCGGTGCTCCTTCCGCGTGCCCACCCCCTTCCACCCCTAGGGCTGGCCTGCCACGCCCTCGCAACATTCCGAGTCACGAGCCTCAAATGGACGCGACAGACATTTATCCTCCTATCCCTCTTCACAGTAGCAACACACATATTTATTACATCACTATCATGCTGCTGCCCTTCGCCCAGAGGCGGAATAGTTGGGGAAGTGCTCATCATTTTTGTGTGTTGGCTTTTTCAGGCCACACATCCAGGTGCCTGTCGAGCCACTTGCCAGAGGTACAACAGAGAGTCAAGGAAAACCGAATTAGCCATATTTATCAAGTCAAATAAGTACATTATTCTTATTCTTAAATAAAGAAAACACAGAGGTGAAAAGTTGGCATTGAGATGTCTAAGCAACTGAAAATATTGTATACAGTCAAGTGTTACTTATAAAGTAAAGTATTTTAGGTGACCTGATTATGGAATAACATTTCTTAGCATGGTTGAAATTGCCCTGAGATAAAGTAGCGTTGACTTATCTTTCCCTTTAACCCTCAAGAAAACTATACGAGGGAACTAGTTTGAAGCTGATGACATCACACTGAGAATGTGGCATTCCTGAGTTTCCTGACTTCTGATTGGTCCCAAGTATCACAGCGGCACTTCAAAGCCAGCGAGGAACTACAATTGTGGTGGGGTGGGCGGAAAAACATCATTGTACGGCACACATCTTAAAAAAACACTGAGCCGACTTATAAATGCAAAGGCATCCTTCAAAGAGCACACTTCTGAGATGGCAACTTCACTTCTAGGGGTGAGTGAGGTTATATGCTCATACGCTGCGCTTGTTTTGTGCGTTTTTCTTAAAAACACATTGTGTTGTGTTTAGACTGTTGTTGTATGGTCCATTCAGAGAAGCGACTTTTCTGATTATCCTCGAGTCTCCCATTACTTGTCTACCTGGATTACAAACTAATTAACGAAATTTGGTAAATATAACACTTTTACTTCACTTGGAGACAAGTATGGCTTTTCATTCTCAATGTTTATAATCAATGAGAAGCCTATGCTAGTGTTTTTGTTGCAATGACGCATAGTGTAGTTTCATAACAAATGTTTCTGGATTATTGTATGCTAGACCTCATCATCGCCGCCAAACATTATATAGGCTATTTACTATTTTCTTGTTTTCCTGTCAAAATGCAGTTCAGAAGTCTAATATGTTTTGTGTTTTTTTTTTTCGTCTAGGAAGAACCAAGGTTAGGATCAACTCCTCTGGCCATGTTAGCTGCAACCTGTAATAAAATCGGGAGCCCAAGCCCCTCTGCATCATCTATTTCGGATAGTGCCTCGTCTTTCGCAAAAGGATTTCACCCGTGGAAAAGAGCCGCCCCAAGCAGCTGCAGCCTCGGCTCGAGCCTCCCCTCGTTCGGAGTGTCGGGAGCAGCACGGGGTGGTGCTGGGTTGGCGGACTCCTTCTGCGTGAACGGATCTCCGGGGTCCAGCGCTTTCTCGCTAACGGCCAACTCATCCACCACCCCATTTGGAAACGACTACTCTGTTTTCCAATCTTCTGTTACAAATGGTTCTCAAGAACCCAGTCCACAGTCGGTTTTTATCTCCAAGGTACATACTTCGGTTGACAGCTTGCAAGGTATCTATCCGAGGATGACCGTTGCGCATCCGTACGACTCGTGGTTTAAGTCCGCTCACCCGGGCATCTCCGCCGGGGACGTGGGCACCGGTGGGACATCGGCTTGGGCGTGGGACATGGGGCCAAGCTGGATTGATGTTCAGGGCACAAACGGCGCCTCGCTTCAGACCTCGCTTCACTCTCCCCTGGGAGGGTACAACTCCGACTACACCACGCTCAGCCACTCCGCCTTCAGTGCCAGTCCGTCGCCTCATATTCTCGGCGGTGGACAGCACATGATGGACGGATTCAAACCGGTGCTGCCGGCTGCCTACCCCGACACGAGTCCCACGTCAATAACAGGTGCAAACGGCTCTGTTATGTCCGGTTCTCCTGCGGTCTCTCTCGCGGGGTCTCCTCGGTCCTCGGCCCGGCGCTACTCAGGGAGAGCCACTTGCGACTGTCCAAACTGCCAAGAGGCGGAAAGGCTCGGTCCGGCGGGTGCCAGCTTGCGCAGGAAAGGGCTGCACAGCTGCCACATTCCGGGCTGTGGGAAAGTGTACGGGAAGACGTCTCACCTCAAGGCGCACTTGCGGTGGCACACCGGGGAGCGACCGTTCGTGTGCAACTGGCTATTCTGTGGGAAAAGATTCACCAGGTCCGACGAGCTGCAGCGACACCTCCGCACACACACCGGCGAGAAAAGGTTCGCCTGCCCGGTGTGCAACAAGCGATTCATGCGCAGTGACCATCTCAGCAAACACGTGAAAACCCACACTGCGGGAGGTGCGGGAGAACCTGGATCCGGGAACGGGTGTAAAAAGGGCAGCGACACCGACAGTGAGCAGAGTGTTCCCGGTAGCCCATCGTGCCATACTCCTGACCTAATGCATCCAAATGATTCCGTCCAAACGGCGGGATTGAACGGCCACAATGCAATCAACTAGAGGTCCATACAGACTCCAAATATATATACACTGAAATGTTGCACATGCACTGACAAAAACAAACTACTGGAAAAGTCGAACTTAACAGAAGACATAGATTTTTGAGGACACGCTCTCTCAATTTTGAGAAACCATTTTGCTAAAAAAAAAAATCTCATCAAGCTTTCATCAAAATGATTTACCACATCTATTGCGAGCATGAATTTGTTTAGAAGACCTTCGACTTTAGCGTAAAGACGAAAGCAGCGCTCCCCTACGAGTTCAGGAAGAATCAGCGAAGAAAACTTGCTAACTTGAGAAGACTTTGAAATGTTTACACTACATATTTGGGTGTCTTGACAATTTGATCATTTTAACCTCTGTTCTTTTTTTCGTTCAATAGCCTACAATACTGCAGCACTTTACTTTCGAACATTCTAAGTAAACCTTTTTTTCATGCCAGTGATTGCATCAGAGCAAGCTAAAAAGTCTTTTGGTCAAAATATCAGAGTTTTTTGTCTTTAGTTGTGGAATGACTAATGTCTTAACTGTATGGTTAACGGATATTTTTGGTATGATCTATGGATTTATTTAAGGACTGCCAGAGGCCGCAGATGAATATACAACTAGAAATAGGCGTGAAATATAGCTATTGAAGGCGATGAGACGACGGCGTTAATTCAGGAGACAAGTTTTGTACAGTAGGCTCATTTTCTTGTGCATTGCTGTTCTATGGAGTGCATTTTGACTTTTTGCTTTTTTCCCTTTCTCTCTTTCTCTATCGTTTAGGGGTAAGCCTGAAATTGTATATATGGTTGGTTCTGATTTATTTATCCATGAATTGGACTTGTACGTTGAAGTCTGAGTCGCACTTTGGAATTATATTTATGATTTTAGAATTGTAGAGCTCCGTTCGAGTGTTTTATTTGCTTTTATAATTTAAGCATGTAAATGTTTGAAAACACTGATCGTTGGTTAAAGCCTTGTAATAAAGTCATTATGGTTTTGACCTTACCGATATCAATTTTCCATTGACTGGTACACTGAAAGGCTACCTGCCCATTTAGAAAAGTTTATTAAATAGATTAAAATTTTCAGTTTTTGTAGTGGTCACTGATCTTTCTAACATACTTTAAAGGCATGCAAAATCAATTAATATGACAAATATAAAACTTTATTATGACAAATAGAGACAATTAATTTGATTAAAAAATATACTGGCTGCAGGTTGGTCATGAAATAGTTTCCCAAATTCATTTTAACACAAAAATAGTTATTTTTCTATGAAGCCGAAGGTGGAAAAGAAACAGAAGTTGTCGAAAGACTGTTTCATTTTGAACTGAATATATACAGAAACAATTATGGTAGCCTAATAGTTTTACTGTATGGCCAAAGGTTGTTCAGGCGTGTTAGCTCAGAAAAATGTTAATGCAGAAAGACAGGCTCAGTAATTTTGCTGGCAGGCCTATTTCAATCCATCTCCGTGCCAAGTAACGCCCTATAGAGATAGTATCTGATTTTGGGTAATTAATATCATTTTTGATAGAAATAAATCTGTGTTATGGAAGGCGTAAATGTGAAAATAGCAAATCTAACATGTAGCCTTTTGAATGCGCAAACGTGGACGTCAGATAATCCGCTGGGTGCAAAGAAATAGACGCACCACTTTGCTTTGTCGATATGTGTTACTCCAACAATATTTTGTCAAATTCTGAACAGACATCATGAACAAAAAATAATCAGTTCGTTATCGATTGTCTTTCATTATTGGAACATGCAAAAAATTGGTTTCATTATGCAAGTTTTGACACATTAAATTGTAAAATAACACTTCTCACCAGGCCTATCCCGTATAGGCCTTCGCATTTCTTACAAAATTACATTCTCTAGAAGCGATGGATTAGGCATAGAGCCTTTAACCTTTAAGAGAAAAGGAATACCCTGCCCAATTATAGTCGTATCACCGCCACAAAATAATTTACACGGTTCCGAGACTAAAAAAAAAATAGATTATATGACTCGACTTCACGTAGGCTATTTCAGCCAAAAAAGAAATCATAGTTGTATAGAAACTCTGCAGCAGCTTTGTGGTATCTGATCATAATAGCACATGGATATATGGTCGTTTTGTTAAGAGGAGGAAATGCGGTATTTTAGATACATGTAGTAGGTCTAAACCATGTTTCAGTTTTACTGCTGTCTATATCACATTTTTATCACGCAAAAAGAATGTACTAAATTAAACCACACATGCCGTTTTGAATTAATAACGTACATTTATTACGTATATTAGACTTGATAATTCACGCTCAGACAAAGAAAAAAGTAAAGTCCCCAAGTTAAAACTTGAAGAAGTTGGACTTGTCTTACAAACAGTTCCGGCTCACTTTTGGGAATCCCAAGTAGCAACCGTTTGTAAATGGCGTCCCCAAGTGTCCCAACAGAAAATGTGCAGCCGAGCTCTCAATACGTTTCTGTAAACAGAGTTGTTCAGTATCCCCCGGCCCAGACTAAATAAGAGTAAATTGGCAAATCCGTTAGCCTTCATTTTAAACAAACGTAACTGATGTAAAAAATATGGTTGTATATCAACTACAAAACCAATAACAATGCAGCCTAAGTATCTTATAGGCCTACGATGGGAATTTTTCGGAAAGGGGAATACCAGTCTAGCCTACACCAGTTAAAAGGTCACTTCACGATGATTTTAGGCTCAGAGTAGACCTTTCAGAAAAACAGAGAAACAGACCAAGAGAGAGTGATCAAACGAGATAGGCCTATATTTGGAAACATAGGCGACGTAATTAAACACAATATTCAGTGGTAATTAAACACAATATTCAGTGAGTTAATTTCAACAATAATTTTATTTCACCTTTTTCATAGCAACATCAAGACATATTATTTGAAATCATATTATTTGAAGGAGATGGAAAGTGCTATGTGAATGCCCTAAAGTTAAACAAATATTATCAATGCCCTGGTTTGTGGTCTAATTGTGCTTTAAGTGTCTCACTGGCAAACGAAATATTAATCATGCTGAGCGGAGTTAACGACGTAGCCTACTACAGATTGTGAATGCAAAAAAACAAAAACTTGAACAAAAAATGTAATGTCAAATGATGTTCTTTGTGCAATGCCATGCGTAATCTCACACTACTGGACTTGCTGGTAAGCGGTGTCAGACAGGCTACAGTTGTAGACGCAAGCACCTATAGTTACAAATTAAATCCGAAAACAATGAAAAATGTATTGTGCTATTCAGAATTAGATCAAATATGTAATGCGTAAATGCGTCTATGCATGAGGCCGCATGCATTTAGCGTCGCTGGGTTGTTGTTCAAGAGACACCTGCAAGGAAGTATCGTTTTATCAAAACGATATTGGAAATGTTACGATATGAATGCGGATTAAATGAAAAGGAGATGTTAACCCCAGATCAACATTAAATGGTGGCCATGGGATGGGCCGACGTCGCCTATAAGACTGATTGCCTTTTTCCCATTTTGGTCAGGTGTCAGTTAACAATAAATCCGACAATGTAACAAAAACTACAGGTGGTTGATTTGGCGTACTAATAACATCAATATTTAACTGTTTCTCGTCAACGTGTCTTGCAGGGCATTCATTTTGGGGGGTTATTGCAAACGAGTTATTGCAATGAACAGAATAGACAAACATTGCTGTCTCGTACCAGATGGCTTTCGCTTCGTACCAAATGTATAATCCACAACATACAAAATACTTCAAAAACACAAAACAAAGAAAAATAGACAACAAAATAAATAATCAAAACTCATAAAATCATTAGTGTCCTGAACTAGAGATGAACAAGAAAAAAAGGTAAACTATTGGTCATCAAACAAGAGGCCGCAGAAAGCTCACACAGGAGGGAGAAGTGGTGAGAGAGGTCGGAAGTGGTAGTCTAATGAACATCTCCGCTTCAAGCTACGGTTTTGCGACTAAAAGGAAGCGGACTCCCACCAGTCTAGTTCGGAAGTGGTCGAGCTACTATGTTTTCGTTACTAAAAACGAAGAGGAAGTTTTCCCCCACGAGGTCTCTGTTACCGCCTACTCACACCTCGCCACACCTGAGGTGATTTCACCGATCTTCTTCAGTAGTACAAGACATCATATGTAGGCCTTCACACACCCACACGACTCAAGTGCGTTGTCACGCTTACGCCTAGAATAAAAATTCCAGTGTAGGCGCTTGATTCTACAAAGCCCTGGGCCATTTTCACGTATTCCAGTTAAACTAAATATTTTACTCTTATCACACAAAAAATATTGACGAGTCTGGCTTCGACAGAAACCAATGTAGGCTACTCAGTAACACGTGTGATAAGAGCAAGTACCCTACTGTGTACGTACCTAAATCAAGTCGTAGGCTGATGATGAAGAACATTCGATAAACGAGAGATCAATGCAAACACGTACCAGGTCCTTGCTCTAGTCGGATATGAGGTGATTATGTAAACTACACGACCTCCAACTATGAGCAGAACAAAAAGGAAAAAAGGAAAAACAAATCCAGTTATCTCATAGCCTTGGCCATCGGGAGACACCACAGAGAATCCAACAGTGGCTGCAAGTACCTGGACAAGGAACAGCGACATTTAGGCCTACTGACATGACATCTTGTGACATTTCACCGTTTTCACACTACCGCTAGAAGACTGCTAGAGTCCAACAATCTTGTCCGTGTGGACATACATCGCATGTCAATGACGCCAATTCTGTGGCAGTATAGAGGCTGCGTTTTATTGCCTACAGCTGTATGTGACAACGGAACAACAAGGCAAAATCCTAGTTAATGTCACTACCCCTTCTGTCTGCGGTTGTTCAGGTCAATAATTAAAATTAAAATGTATTTTCAGCAACGCAAGCATAGGCCCTCACTTACGTATCCACTGCTAACAAATGTATATCCAATTATAAAGGGCAGGGCAACTTTCTTAAACAATTTTAAATTATTTTTTCACCTAAATGGAACCTAGTAATCATGGGTAAGCCACTGAAAAGTTGTGTGAGGCTGATTGCTGGATTGAGTTCCCGGTGTATGATGGATGAGGTGGTGCTATCAACTACCACTAGGTGGCGAGCTAACACATGGTAAGTCTACGTCTAGGTCCTCCTCAGTCACTGTGCTTTACCATCTCAATAATAATGCTCAGCTGAAAAGTGTAGTGTATAAAAACTATAAATAAAACAACATCTTTCAAAAGCTTAAATAGGTCACAAACTCTACCACAGAGAAAACATTTACAAGAAGCTACCAAACAAAGGGAAAGAAACAAACAACAAAACAACAACACTAAAATAAAAAAATAAAAAAATCGAACCTTGAAGAAAAAGTATCCTCTACCCTCTTGAAATCAAGAACAGACTGGAACTCAAGAACAGACTAAGTACCGCAAAGAGTTTAGTGCTGAGACAAACTAAACTACTCAAACTAGACAAAAGGTGAGGTCCCAGACAGTGTCCCTCCACAGACAGTAGAGTCATGTGCCCCGTGAGAGGCGCCAAGTCCTTCCGCTAATGGCTGTGCTAACTGCCCTTCTGCCCCCCTTGGATCTGCACCTCAGCCTGTGCTACTTCCACATGTCCTCCAGGGGCATCTTGGGCACCTGCACGTGCATCTCCACGGGCCGCTCCACGTTATGGTCTCGCCGGTATGTGACGGTCTTCTCGTTTGTTGTTGGCGCGTAGGAGAGGTCCTGTTAGACAAAACAATGGTTAGTTATCGTCGTCGTGTTTTTGTTTTTTTCCCCCTATGGTTGGCCTATATCTTAGACAAGGGCCTCGAAGGCATTGTTGTTGTTGTTGGTGAAAGACTTGACGTTTGGGTCCCTTAATTTGAATCATGGGCAAAGTGCAAAGCCTTAAGTCTTAACTAAAACTAATTGAATATCTAGCCAAAGTCAGTTTGCTAGATGAACACCATGGGCAATGATTGCTAGATGAACACCATGGGCAATGATTGCTAGATGAACACCATGGGCAATAATTGCTAGATGAACACCATGGGCAATGATTGCTAGATGAACACCATGGGCAATGATTGCTAGATGAACACCATGGGCAATAATTGCTAGATGAACACCATGGGCAATAATTGCTAGATGAACACCATGGGCAATGATTGCTAGATGAACACCATGGGAAATGATTGCTAGATGAACACCATGGGCAATGATTGCTAGATGAACACCATGGGCAAGACAGTGATGAGTCAGCTCAGTGCCCATGTACTGTATGCCACGCAATAGGTCATTTGTGACCAAGTGCATAGTACACTATCAGTAATCTAATACAGTAGTATCAGTTGTAAAAACTGGCTTTTATTGTTTCATTGTTTTACAGCAGTGTTTCTCAAACTTTTTCAGACCAAGGACCACTTAACCAATAAAAAAAAACCTCACGGACCACTAGCTAAAAGAAAGAGTAAACCTACTACAACAGTATATTACACAATAGGCCTACTTACCTTCCTTTTTGTGTCAGAGGATTCATATGATTTAAACTGGCGTAGCTTACATAGGCATGTTGCAGAACTGTTTGGATTTACATACAAGTTGGTTCAACATTGCAAGATATTATATTTTACCATGTCTGCTCGCGGACCACTTGGGATAGCTTGCGGACCACCAGTGGTCCCCGGACCAGACTTTGAGAAACACTGTTTTGCAGTGTTAAACTATCTTATTTGTCCTGAAGGAAATCTTCCCTTGGCATTTTTTCCCTCTGCATTTGAATTTTCCCTCTGCAATAGTTGTAGTTCATGCATGAGAACTTTGCGCTTTGCCCACCAAATAAATAAGGTCCCTTGAACTCAACAGACAAATACATCTCCTTGACCAGTGCACCAGAAACACTGGACACTTGTGCACTTGGCTGGAATGTCTGACACTCAGTCTAAAGGAACTCTGTTCCCAGTTACAGTTCCCTAGAGACACACCAGAGTAAAAAAAGTGGTAAGTTGGGTGGTCAAGTGGTCAGATTCCTACAGGAAGAGCCTTATGGTTTTGTTTTACTAAGAGGATGAAGCCACATGACTCTTCTATTGTGGTATTCTGAGCACCACAGCAGAGATGTATCCAAGTGGGTGAGCAGTGATGAGAATCAGGGACTACTCCTTTAAAAATATTAGCTATTGAGCTTATTCTTATTCTTTGGAGGACTCTGCCCTCTACTGGTAGAAAAAGGAAACTGCGGTAACAGTGGACACGTCAACAGCATATGTCCTTCCGTCGGCTCTGACCAGATATGTAACATGATATAGACTGTTTACAGTGCCTACAGGCTTACACAACATGGCACACTTTAGACCGACCGCAACACATGTGAGTACCAAGAACAATGTAAAGAAACACACACAGACAAATACACACAGAGCTTTGACAAATTAATTAAGCATATTAATAGATCATGCACACACACACACACACATACACACACACACACACAAACACAGACATACACACACATACACACACACACACACAAAGAAAAGGAAGTGAGAGAGGCAGAGAGAGAGAAAGAAAGAAAGAAAGAAAGAAAGAAAGAAAGAAAGAAAGAAAGAAAAATACAGAAATATACACAGGTTTTACAAAAAAAATACTAAAACACAAAACCAACATGCACATGAACCCAGAGTGGACCGACACCGACCTTCTTGCCGGTGTCCAGCGGCTGGTTCTGGTTGTCCGTTTGGGGTCTCTCCCGGCGGCGCAGCATGATCCGGAGCACGGCCAGGATGCCCAGGCCTAGGACCACCGTCAGGAGGAACACACTCAGGAAGGTGACGAAATACCGCTGGCTTGATAAGCACTCTGGGAAAGAACACCGACAGGTACAAAAAACAACAACATTTTAAAGGTATTCCTCCTTACTCCCTACTTGACTCCTCAACTTGTAGTTGGAATGTGCATAATACAGTGTGTGTGTGTGTGTGTGTGTGTGTGTGTGTGTGTGTGTGTGTGTGTGCGCGTGTGGAATGTGTGTGTGTGTGTGTGTGTGTGTGTACGTCTGTGTGTGTGTGTGTGTGTGTGCGTGTTTGTGTGTGTGTGTGGTTCTGAATAATTATCTGATACATGGTACCATAGTGTGTTATTCCTGAGGCATGTTACTCAAGTGTCTCAATGAAATGGGGGGGGGGGGGGCAGCTGATCCTGCTCTCAGCAGAGGGGGGGGGGGAGAGAGCGGGGGGGGGGGGGGGGGGGGGATCGGCCGAATCTCTCAGCAGCGCTGATCTGAAAACCAGCTTGAGCGCTGAACGCGAGTGAACTCCAAAAAAAAACTGAGTGAACTCCAGTGAACCTCGCAGCCAAAAACCCCGACGGCTCTTCACATCCCATTCACAAAAGCACCGGGCCGGAGGAGGGGAAGAAAAAGGGGGAACGCTAAAAAGAAAGACAAAATAGACAGAAAAAAAAAACGCCAAAAAGCTCTCGCTCTTCTGGAGCAGCTTTGACCTTCTAGGTCGCGGAGGGCTTGTGGACGTGACATCCTCGCCGTGCGCTCGACCCCGCGGCGAAACCCTCGGACCCCTCTCCCGCCGATCTTTACATCATCGGGATTGCGAAAGGCCCAGCGTGGTGCTGCATTTGGATCGGTGCCACCCACCTCTCGCGCACAAAGGGGCCAAAGTACTGTACTGACATTTCGCGCGCGTTGCCATGGCGACCTAGCTCAGGCGCTGCAGAGAGAGAGCGTTTGGAAGGACAGGCCCGTTGGGGGGGGGTGATGAGGGAAACAGGGGGAAAGGAGACACAGGAACACAATGGCCAGCGCTGTTTCCTACATCAGCCGTGGAAGGTAGGGCGCAGAGTGAGAGAGGAACAAAAGTTGTTTTATAAGTATTTCTGTGTTTTGTGTCTTTGTTTTGAAGGTAATATTTGACCAAGTGCATAGTAAACAAACTATCAGTAATCTAATACAGGACTATCAGTTGTAAAAACTGGCTTTTATTGTTTTATTGTTTTACAGGCATAAGTTAAACTAACTTATTTGTCCTGAAGGAAATTTTCCCTTTGCATTTAACCCATCTGGGGGTAGTGTTCACACTTACTAGGAGCAGTGAGCTCACTAGGAGCACACACACACACTAAGAGCACACACACACACACTAGGAGCACACACACACTAAGAGCACACACACACGCCAAGAGCACACACACACACACACTAAGAGCACACATACACTCTAAGACCAGTGGGCAGCCCTTTGAGCCTGTGATCCTCTTAAACAGACAGAAATGACTAATTCTACTACACAGATGACGAGGGAACACAACTTGCACTAGAGCACTCAAAAAGCCCTGATGGCTCTTGGTAAAGACAAAAACTCTACTATATATGTCAGACAGTGTGAGTGACCGACTCCACTAGGAAGTAAACCAGAAAGCGACACATTCACGAATAAGCAGAAAAATGAGACACTTTGAGTTCTAATAAACTAGAAAGTAAATGGAAGAGTGAATGAGTTGATCTCAAAGTCGGACTCGTGTTGGATCGGTTCCTCTGTCGCACACACTTGTTCTCCATCCATTCTGTGGCTTCTCACTTCTAACAGCCTTACACACACCTAACACACACGTACCGTGCACTTCCCTCTCCTCCCCTACTCCATCTCCATCTTCTTCTACCACTTTCTCCTCCTACCACACTTGACTGGTACTTATAACGTCTGCACTCTCATCCTATACAGTAGTTATAGTATTGATCGATGCAGTAGTAATTCCTACCTAAGATCTGCTCTGTACTGTAGAGCTTGATTGTCATTCCTCATTTCTGTAAGTCCCTGAGGACAAGAGTGTCTGCTAAATGACGTTAGATAAATGTTCTCGTCTAAACAACAAGCAAATAGAAAAGTGAGTGAGTTGATCCAATGATGTCGGACAGGTGTCAGGTCGGTTCCTGTGTCACACACCCTCACTCTGTGTCCCTCCTGCGGCTTCTCACCTGGCTGTCTGCTAAATGAATAAACGTTAAATAAACGTTCTCACCTGGGTGTATGCTAAATGAAACGTTAAAGGAGAGTTCTTCTCACCTGGCTGTCTGCTAAATGAAACGTTAAAGGAGAGTTCTGGCGATTTTTCACATAGATCTCTTTTTTTCGAGGTCACCTAGTACTGTCGGTACAAAAAAAACTAAAACAACGGTTCTATCTAGCTCGGGTTGCTGCTGCCAACAGCTAGAGCTGCTAGGCAGCTACAGTGCTACACTCTTGGGGCATGAACATGGGGGCTGTCTGCTAAATGAATAAACGTTAAATGAACGTTCTTACCTGGATATCTGCTAAATGAATAAACGTTAAATAAACATTCTCACCTGGCTGTCTGCTAAATGAATAAACGTTAAATAAACATTCTCACCTGGCTGTCTGCTAAATGAATAAACGTTAAATAAACATTCTCACCTGGCTGTCTGCTAAATGAATAAACGTTAAATGAACGTTCTTACCTGGCTATCTGCTAAATGAATAAACGTTAAATAAACATTCTCACCTGGCTGTCTGCTGATCTGCAGCTGAGGGCTGCCAGGCTCAACGCCGATGTGGAACCGGTAGTGGCAGCGGTCAGCACTGGGGTACAGGCATTGCTTCCCAAGCGCGTTGGTCAGCTCTGCACGCAGGAAGGGAGAGAACGGCAGAAAACACAGTCCATCAGAGATGCAGATGCAGATGCAGAAAACACAGTCCATCAGAGAAGTCTCTAAATCTGAGAAAGTCTTCTCTGAACTCTGCGCACAGGAGAGGAGAAAACGACAGAACACACAGTCCCTCTGAGAGGTCTCTAAACCTGAGAAAGTCTTCTCTGAACTACACAGGAGAGGAGAAAACGACAGAACACACAGTCCCTCCAAAAGGTCTCTAAACCTGAGAAAGTCTTCTCTGAACTCTGCGCACAGGAGAGGAGGAAGTGCACGTTGCCCATCAGAGAAGTCTCAAAACCTGAGGTAGGCCTAGTCTTCTCTCAACTCTACACACAGGAGAGGCGAAAACCTATACATAATACAGACCAGTGATCAAAGACTTGAGACTTGACTTGAACTTGGCCCTCAAAGACTTGGGACTTGACTTGGACCCATGCTCAGAGACTTGAGACTCGACTTTAACTTGCGGGAAAAAAAAACCCAGAGAATCTCTGGCTTGTAGTATAAGATAGGTGACCTTCATATCAGCATGTGTGCTTGCTGAGAGAAAATGTATTGGTGGTGCTAGCCACTCGCTCTGCTACTTCAGTGACAGGGACATGTGTACTGTGTTCCTGTGTCAGGTCATTCATTTTACAGGGGTCACAGTTACAACATATTTATTTATTCCGGGGTGCCACATAACACTGTTGAGCCTTCTGGAGGTGTCGCCTAATTCAATAAAACACCTATGAAGGAAGGTGCCTGCTTGATAACCCCAGTGAAATGCTCTTGAAGGCTGTTCTGTTGGTGACTTGGGTAACACTTTCTATGAAGGTTGTATTTATAACGCCCTATGAATGCTTTCATAATGTTTTATAAGATGTCTATAAAGCATTGTAATGCTCATTATTACCATCTATATGTATTCACAAGTTGTCATAACCAACTTCATGATGCATTATGACAGCTAATAATGAATTATTATAATTTTAATCTGAATAATGCATTATAAATATGTCAAGATCTGCCTACTCACTTGTCAGTTTTACAACTTTGCTTTGCTAAATGCGTATAGTGATGCATAAAGAGTTTTGACTTATACTGTAGTCCTATATATCTATAGCTATAAGTATATGTAATAAAGTTATAATAATTTATACATCTCCCTATAGCAATTATAAACAGCTATGCAATATCATAAGTGTTATTTGTCAGCTCTAAGTAAAGTGACAAGAATATAGATAGTAGATAGAATGTAGATAGGCTACTTGTCGGCAACCTGCGATGGTAACGTTAGGCCACCGGCAGTCTGCCTTATAAATGAATAAAGAAAAGGTTGTCAAAGCTGCGGCTCGTTAGCCCAGCGGACCGCGGTAGAACTGATGTGCAAAAACTCAGCGGTCCGCCGGAGACAGCAAAACCGGTGGGCCGCCGCCAGCCTCTTGCAGTTCCTATCTGACGAACGAGTAGTGTGACAACGGCGTTCTTATGGAAACGGTGCTGTTGCGAGTTGTTGCACTGGTTTGAATCCACAGTTTACGTGTTGAATTACACAATAAATGTGTTTTGCAGTAAGTTGCTGGTTTGTAGAAAGTAGCACTAGCAGCTCGCTCAGTCTCGTTGCGAGTCCTGGCTCTGACTGCCTCCCTCTCACCGCCAGCCATTTTAAACTGCGTGACGTAATACAAAAAAAACATGGCTGACTTGGATGTGGGCTGGGCTTGATGTCAAGCCCCGCCTTCCCGCAGGCTGCAGCGAGATGCTCCTCGTCAGTTCCAGCATACCTGTGATGTCATCGACGTAGCCCACCACGGGTGCACAGGTCCTGTTGCACTGCTCTGCAGTACCCCGGCCCAGGCCATTGGTCAGATGGCAATCTACACACATCCTGATAGACAGAGAGAGAGAGAGACATGAAAGAGTGTGTGTGAGAGAGAAGAGAAAGAGAGAGAGAGAGAGAGAGAGAGAGAAAGAGAGAGAACGAGTGAGGGAGAGAGAGAGAGAGAGAGAGAAGAGAAAGAGCAAGAGAGAGAGAGAGAGAGAAGAGAAAGAGCAAGAGAGAGAGGGAGACATGAAAGAGTGAAGAGAAGAGAGCAAGAGAGAGAGCAAGAGAGAGAGAGAGACATGAAAGAGTGTGTGTGAGAGAGAAGAGAAAGAGCAAGAGAGAGAGAGAGAGAGAGAAGTGAAAGAGTGAGGGAGAGAGAGAGGAAAGAGCGAGAGAAGAGAAAGAGCAAGAGAGAGATTAAAGAGGGAGAATGACAAAGAGGTTAGCGAGGATGGGAGTGTGGGAAAGAGTGAGTGAAGGACAGAGAGAGAGAGAGAGAGTGAGAAGGAGAGAAAGAGAAAGAGAGCAAGAGAGAATGGTAGAGAGAGAGAGAGAGAGAGAGAGTGAGAGAGAGAGAGAGAGACGGAGTGAGAATGAGGAGAAAAGTTGCGTGAGTGTCAGTGTGGGAAAGAGGGAAGAGGAAGGTGGAGTAGAGGAGTGAATGACAGAGAGACAGGAAGTGGGGGAAAGGCAGACCGAGACAAACAAATAAATTAGCCGTGCAGTGAGAAGTGGCCATGACTTTTCAATTTAAAGCCACTTGAGGGTAAATTGAAGGCGCATGTGTGCACTCGATAGCTGTACGATTAATCTGTACTTCTTAGGGAGCAGTTGGATAGTTTGCATTCTTCTCCCTGAAGATTAATGTGCTTTTGTTTCCCCCCAAACTTCACTGTTATTCAAACTGTATAGTATGTTGCCCAGGGTTGCACGTGATTGACAGATGCCTTAACGAATCAGAGAGCTCCGAGGGGAGAGAGAGTGGGTGCAGGTCCTCACCAGTGGGCTTGACACGCGGTGTAACAGGTGGGGCACTTCTCACAGAACTCGCCGGAGTACTGGGGGTCGTCACACACGCATCGTCCGCAAACACAACGGCCATGCCCGCTGCAGAGCAGGCCGTCGCTGAGCTGACACGTCTCCGTGGAAACCAGGCACCCACAGCTCTCACCTGTCCAGCCTATCTGACAAACACACTCCCCCAGCGTGCACTGTCCATGGCCTGTGTATACACACACACACACACACACACACACACACACACACACACATACACACACACACGCACACAAACACGCACACACACACACAGACACACACACATACACAACCATGCACACACACACACACACACACACACTCAGACACACACAAACACGCACACACCCACGCACACACACAAACACACACACGAACACACACACACACACATACAGACACACACAAACACGCACACACACACACACACACACACATACACACACACAAAGACAGAGAGGAGAGAAAACAGTGTTTATAGCAGAAAAACTGTATACACAGAAGTTAGTAAGGCAACGGAGAGTTTATTTAAGCCTGCGCTAAATCATGTTTGCTTAGAAAGCCCTGTCTGTTTACAGCAGCTTGTGTACCAGCCCCCTCTTTGAATCTCTCTTTCTCTCTTTCTCTCTCTCACACACACACACACCTCCCCTTCCCTATAAACTCTGTATTACAGTAATTCTTCCCAGAAGGATTTCTTTGGCTGATGATGGAATTGCCAAACATCTGAATGGTGACAGATTGCTAAGCTCATTATCTAGAGACCAGTCGCAACAGCAGACAACAAAACAACTCTTTCATGCTGGCACTTGCACTTGCAAGGCACAGGGTTCCGCACACTCATATCTTTGGTTTAGCTAAGATACTGTAGGGCTGAAAGAGAAACAGCAACCGAAACGCAACTCTCAAGACCTCAAGGTTACACTGACCACATAGTCAAAAGCACACACCGACTCTCCCACACACACACACACACACACACACACACACACACACACACACACACACACACACACACTCACACTCTCTCTCTCTCTCTCTCATACACACACACACACACACACACAAACAGAAAAAAACAAACACACCTCCACACAGCAGGCCTTCCTGGTAAGGGCAGGAGAAGTCATCCATTTCACAGAATTTCCCATAGATGGTGCCCAGGTTGCTGTGGTCGCACACACACTCCCCGCACACACAGGTGCCTCTTCCGTTGCATATCTTTCCGGAGCCTTCCGACGGCCGGCACACATCTGTCGACACCTGCCCCGAGTTCTCGCTGATGTCATTGCAAGCGGTGCCGGCGATTATGTCATCAGCGTCGTCGAGGCAACCGCCCTTCTGGCTACACTGACAGCTGCAGGCTTGTTTGATTGTCACGGCGACGGACTCGTTGAAGCCTACGGGCTGCACTGATATCGCGACGTCATCATCCTCGAGACCCTCGCTCGGGCAGCTAGTCATCCCCACCGTAATGTTAAAGAAGACCTGGAGACACACACACACACACACACACACACACACACACACACACAGAGAGTCCCACGTGTTATAGTAATCAAACGTGTGCTTACAGAGACCATCACAGAGAGACATTCTCCCATGCAGACCAACACACACACACAACACACACACACACACACACACACACACACACACACAGAAGTGTGTGTGCAGTACCACATGTTATAATCATCAAATGTGTACTTAAAGATACCATCACAGATAAGCATACATAACACACACAGATGCGCACACACACACACACACACACACACACACACACACACACACACAGAAAGAAAAAAAAGTTGCCTGGAATGCAAACATCTTCAAACAAGGCCTCTAACTGCTCAGCAATCTTCACCTCAAAAGTGAGCTTGTTTTTGGTCTGCTCTTGAACTGCTGAACTTCAAAATGTCCCAGACATACACTCCCGTACACACACACACACACATACACTCCCGTACAGCCCTATCTACAGGCTAAAGCAAAAAGAAAAAAAAGGCACATTCATGAGACATTAAATTAAACTGAAATTAAATTCCACAGCTGAGATGAGACGCATCCATCTGGCAAGGGGGACAGAGCCTCTCATTTGAACCGGGCGGTAGAACGCCGTGGATGGCCATTGCTGATATGTGTGGGGATCGTGTTCGCTAAGAAAACAGGGGAGAAGCCCCGGGACGAGTCTTTGTTGAAACAGCGTCTCCCACGATGAGGCTTCAGAGTCCGCACAAGCCCGTATGACCCTTACACACACACACACACACACACACACACACACACACACACACACACACACACACACATGCCTGAAAGCCTGTTATGTGTCAGCGACTTTTTTCCGGTAAATTCTGAATGCTTTGAGTCAACTAATCACAAAGGAATCACACATCCCAAGCAAACCCTCATGCACCCCCCACGAACACACACACACACACACACACACACACACATACACACACACACACACACACACACACACACACACACATACACACACACACACACACACACACACACAATCAAATCCACTGCTTTCTCCCTGGGGGAGGTGTGTGTGTGTGTGTGTGTGTGTGTCTGTGTGTGTGTGGCTGACACAAAGGCGGTCATCTCCCCTGGGTCGTGCCCATCCCTGCTCGTGCTTGGGGCATCCGAGGCCAAGTGCCTCTCCCTCTCCTGAACCTCGCGTCCACAAAAGGTCTAAGGGACTTTTCCTTCCCTTGCCCCCCCCCCCCCCCCCCCCGTTAACTTAGAAGTGTCGTCCACTCTGCTCCGTGTTGTGCTGCGCTACAGGGATGGGTCACTGGGAGCGCACAATACCCATTGTGAGAGTGCGTAACCAGAGAGGCTGAGAGTAGGGCTGGACTGAGTTAATGAGATGTTTGAGATTCTGGTACCAGTAAATCACAGTGTGTGTGCGTCCCATCTGACCCCAAGAGTAAAGTGGGATTTAAAAAGCTCTGTGTTTAAGCTGAGGTACTGGTGCTCAGACTAAACCATGTCCCATCTGACCCGAGAGTAAAGTGGGATTTGAAACCCTCTGTGTTTACTGTAAGCTGAGTTACACGGGTCTGGTACTCACAGAAGATTCTACATTCTAACAGAAGATTCCGCAACAATGTAGGGTTCTAAAATTCCATGTTCAATTGACTGAACCCAGATATTCTTTAGAGCGTTCAATTTCCAACATTCCAACGGGTGTAACGGTATCGGCTTAAAATAGACCCTGAACCTGGGAGTAAAGTGTGATTAAAAAAGCTCTGTGTTTACTGTAAGCTGAGTTACACGGTTCTGGTACTCAGACTAAACCATGACCCATCTAAAGCACAACAACATGCACACACATCCACAGGCAGCCGCTCAACATACACACTATACCGGAGTCCACTCCACACTTCTCCTCAATTCTCCAGTGCAGTGCTCGAGATTTAATGGCAATGATTGAGGGTGATGCTGATGGATGGTGGTATTAGTGATGTGAGTTTTTAGTGTCAGCATTTGAATTGCTATTAATAGTTTTTGATTTGATGATGTGTAAAACATTCTGCCCTGCGAGAGCCCATGCTGGCTGCCTTGGTCCTGCTGATGCCTTGCTTACTGTGTTAGAGACTGACTCACCCCAAGAAGTCACCTACTCCAAAAGCCTTGCCAACCCACGTCCCCCACCCCCCACCCCCCTCACGCACACAAATAATTCCACTCACATACACACAAATACCCCCCACCACAACCACACACACTCACACATGGCAGGGCATTACCTCATGGGTCAGGGCTTACACACAAACACACACACACACACAATACACAGCACATTATCTCATGAGGGCACTTGCACACACACGCACATACACACACAAATAATTTGATGACCCCCCCCCCCCGCTCATTGTAAACTGCCTGTGCCCATGCTCGGTGTGGGGGGTACCCAACGTGGTGAGTTTCACTCTGACTGACAGCACTGGCACAGTTCTACTTTTACAAGCCGTGACTCAGTATCCACCCTACCAGTGGGAAGAATCTCAAATTAGTCTATAACTACCTAACTGGCAGTGAGGCAGTCATACCGAGAGCATAAAGAGACTTCGCTGGGAGTAAAGGTTTCTTTAGAAAGCCATAAAAACACAGGGCAATCCCTGCCGGTAAATCAGAGCCTCAAGGATTAATAATTAAGGACCTAATTCCTAAGTCCCATCCCTGTGCGGAATGACGGAATCAGAATTTGATTACATTCAGTGCAGAGGTCTATGCTGTGTGGTACAGCTGAGAGTTGAAGCACAAATCTAAGAGCTAAGTAGACAAATGCATGGCCAGTGCTTTGGTGGGAAGTTGGCTACAATGTGGTGCTCATTATAAAGCAAGTAATTAAGCAACAGTACGACTGTTTAGTTGTATAAGAAACATTATATCACTGCTTTGGACAGGCTGGTAGCGGATGTTTAATTTGAAGTAGTTTGGCCTATGTAGCAAAAACAGGAGTAAGGCATGTAATAATCATGTGGGGAAGGTTAGCAGTGTGACTGACGTGACAGTGACTGTCTGATTCCTGGAGTTTTAATATGTGTTTGCTTCTTAGAGTTTCACTGTTGAGCAGCTGTGTGTGAAAGCACTTGTAGAGGGCTAAACAGCTTGCAAAGTACTGTGCCATCTCTGCTATTATTGGCAGCCGCCACATATGGCGGAGACGTTGCTACTTATACCTACAAGAACTGAGTATAAATGTTTATTGAGTGATACAGTGAAGACCTGCTGTATGCCACTGGTCCATGAGTTTGTGTGTATATTGTACTGCATCCTTAACATTTGTGTCTCTGTACCATTTTCTTCATGTGGACATAAATAAATGGTTAAAATGTGTGATGATGATGATGAGGAGGAGGAGGAGGAGGAGGAGGAGGAGGAGGAGGAGGAGGAGGAGGAGGAAGATAATGATGTGGTGAGTATTGTTCTGGTACCTTCTGCATTGACTTGACGTTGGAGCACTTGTTGCTGCCCGTGGGTCTGGAACCGGGGGGGCAGATAGTGGTCACGTTTACCCAGAAGCGATGGGCGTGCCTGTGGTCCACCGTCACCTCCAGCTCCACCTCAGACAGCAGCTTCTGGAAGGGGAGGAGGAGGAGGGGGGGGGGGGCACACTCCGTCAGGTGAAGGACAAGAGGATGGAGGGAGCAGTGTGTGCGAGTGTGTGTGTGTGTGTGTGTAGTGTGTGTGTGTGTGTGTGTGTGTGTGCGTGTGTGTGTGTGTGTGTGTGTGTGTGTGAGGGAGAGAGAATAACGGGACAGAGGTGACAGGGGATACAACATGAGTAGCCAAGGGCCTGAGAAGAGGGTAAGTGAGAGAGAGAGAGAGAGAGAGAGAGAGAGAGAGAAAAGTGTAAATAGGCAGAGTAAACAAGGGAGGAGAAAGGAGACAGAGAAGTGTAAACAGACTGAATAAACAAGGATAAAAGAGAGAGAGAGAGAGAGAGAGAGAGAGAGAAATAGAGAGCAACAATAGCAAAGGGGAAGAGAATGAAGAAGGAGAGACAGGAAGGGCTGAGAGACACATAAAGAGAGAGAGAGAGAGAGAGAGAGAGAGAGAGAGAGAGAGAGAGAGAAAACATAAGCCAGAGAGAGAAAAGGAGTACAAAGGAGACAAGGAAAGAAGTGAGCAACGGTGTGAGAGAGTTATGAAACACTGAGAGGAGAAGCTGGATAGAGAGAGAGAACGAGAGCACTGGACTAAGAACAGGCAGACGACAGAACATGCAAATCACTGGAACACAGCACTAGAAAGAGCCCATTGTCTCAGCCCATAAGCCCTCTAGATAGAACCCAAGGTTATCAAACAAGACAAGCCTGGTAAGAGACAAAAAAAGCACTAGAACGCCTAAAAATAGGCTGCTTTGTGTTGCTGGGTAATGATTTGGACATGCAGGCTGCACTGGCGCAGTGATACGAGCTCATTAATAATACTCCTCTCTGTTCTTGCTGTTCTTCTGGGCTTGGTGGGGTTTTTTGCAGGGTCCGGTGGAGGGACAATGGATTGTTGTGCCTCCGAACAGATTAGTGCTCTGCAAAGCCTCCAGTGTGCCAGCAAAACTTCCCCCGTGCTTTTCCCTGACGTTTCCAACGGTCTCTGTGTGACTGGTGCACTTCTTTTGTAGCCTTTTTGTTTTGCTTTTTCTTTTCTGAAACAACGGCACCTCTGTGTGTGTGTGTGTGTGTGTGTGTGTGTGTGTGTGTGTGTGTGTTGAGATTCTACGAGGACACGGGAATTGAGGGAATTTCTTCTCCCCTGCCGCTCAAATTCCCAATAAATCAGTCAGAAGTCCGAAAGAGAAAACAGCCCCAAGTGAACCGAGAGGAGTCAGTGTACCTCTGGACGCAGCTGCCTCGCGTCTTTGGCGCCGCACTGATGAGAAACGATGTGACGCACAAAAAACGCGTTTCAAAATACAAATGGCCGACACGTTCTCACACAGACAGACAGGTGATTGATTGATTGTTACCTTGTAAGCGTCGACGACCAGATCCTTGAGGTTTGTTGCTTTTGGGAGTAATCTGCCAAGGAAGGCCCCTGGCAGTAAGTCAAGCAGATCCTGTTTAGAGAAAGACAGAAAGAGAGAGAGAGAGAGAGAGAGAGAGAGAGAGAGAGAGAGATGGAGGGTGTATGATATGGATAGGTATTGGGCTCGCAAAAACGAGCAAAAAGATTTGGGCTACTTCAAATAAAAATATACTTCTTTTCAAAGGAATTACCTCATACCACTTATATTGTGCAATGTCCACAGCTAATATGGAGTAGATGCTGTTCCGCAGCAGAGCGTCTGCCAGCTGACCCATGGTCGGGTGCTCCTGGGAAAAGGGCAGAGAGCGAGAGTGTGTGAGAAGCAGAGCAAGTGTGTGTGAGAGAAGCAGGTCACAAAGCACAGCTGGTCGGATCGAAAACAACAAGGATGCTCCAGCCTCATCCTGGTGAGTCATCCTCATAATTGAAATATTATGTGGGCTCAGATGAGGATGATGATGATGGCGGTGATGATGGTTCAGCTTCCTGTGTGTGTGTGTGTGTGTGTGTGCGTGTGTGTGTGTGTGTGTGTGTGTGTGTGTGTGTGTGTGTGTGTGTGTGTGTGTGTTGTTGTACTTTTGGATTTGGGTTTGGGGCAGTCCGACCTCAGGGTGTCGTGTAGCACATCTGACCAGAGGCTGAATGCTTGGTACGCCACGATGACTGTTTCGATGTGTACATACATATGTTGTTGTCTGTGGGAACGGTAGTGATGTCAGCATAATTCTAGATTCTCTTTTCACGGCAACCGTGCACTTGGTCTCCACTTAACTAAATGTCAACTGAGCGTTTGATACGCCTACATACTCTCATGTTCTCCTACAAGTACAAAAATAAAGTCAATATTGTAGCAGATAAAGAGAGCATCCTTTTTTCCATTGAGTAATTGACACGTTGAAGCAAAGGAAACCTTGTTTGTCTTAAATTCATACTGTTTTCTCAAGACCGGAAAGTTACAAATATGTGTCTGATTTGTGGGGTTTTAGTATGAGTTTGATTCATTGAGTTTAAGTGTTGAACAATTCAAATTAATTTCTTCTGACTGGTGCAGTGCTTGAGTGTAGTTATTCTCTGTTTACTGGGGGAAATGTCTTAAGGGATTACATGAAATACTGTAATCGCCCAGATATAATTTGGAGTATTTTCACTGTTGAGATTCATCCAGCAATTGTTTTATCACGTAATATTGAAGTTGGGGGGGGGGGGCGGGTGATGTGTCTATGATTTAATTGTGTCTGTGTGTGTGTGTGTGTGTGTGTATGTGTGTGTGTGTGTCTGTGCCTATGTGCATGTGTGTGTGTGTGTGTGCATGTGTGTGTGCGCATGTATATGTGTGTGTGTGTCTGTGCCTATGTGCGTGTGTGTCTGTGCCTATGTGTGTGTGCATGTGTGTGTATGTGTGTGTGAGTATGTGTGTGTATGTGTGTATGTATGTGTATGTGTGTGTATGTATGTGTGTGTGTGTGTATGTGTGTATGTGTGTGTGTGTGTGTGTGTATGTGCGCGTTTGTACTCACCATGTTGGTGGTCTGTGTGTAGGTGTTGTCCTCCAGGTGGCAGCGGCCGTCGTGTGGCATCACGATGCCCGCCAGCTTGCTGTCCAACGCCAGGTGGGACGGCTGGTCGGTCATCACCAGGAGCAGATGCTTCGCCTCAGCGCGCCATCCGATGTCCTTCTGCCGGGGGGGGGGGGGCAAAGTAAATACAGATAACTCAAGCAGCACGGTAACGCAATCAAAACACAAACCCCACAGAAGAAAAATAAGCGCTAGATTACTTACTCCATCTCATTACTTCGGACCCCCTCCCCCCCACACACACACACACACACACACACACACACACACACGAGTGCTCTCCTATAGGGTAGCTATGCTAAGTCTGTTTACACAGTTATCAGATGTTTCCCTTTACTTCATCTCTTTTGCGAAGAGTGTCAAAGCAATCTTCAGGGGATTTTTTCCTTCCTTGTCAGACATTTATAAACAGAGTGTAAAATTACTGCTTGTAGGGGGGGGGGGGGGTCATTTTTCAGGCTCTAAGTAACGAATTGGCCCGAGTTTCTGCAACGCAGTCGCTTAACGATGACATAAAAAAGCTTGGGCCGGCATTGCACAGCAGCAGAGAGCAAAGCTAAGAGTAATTTACCCAGCATTCCAGAAACCCTGGCCCCCCAGAGCGCACGATGAGTCAGACGCTAAGAGCAACCGTGTGCCCTCCTGTGACTCCATCCAACGCCATGTCCAAAATATTCACAGGCTACCCCTGATTTAAGCCCACATTCATTCCCCGTGAATAAGTCTGACTAATAAACAGTCTGCAGGGGTGGTGGTGTGTGTGTGCGTGCGTGTGTGTGTGTGTGTGTGTGTGGGGGGGGGGGGGGGGGGGGGGGGGTTTGGCTTGGTGGGGGGCGGGCAGGAGAGGCTACCCAGCCTGTAAGGAGATAGTTTCCCAGGCTTGGAGCACGGGCTGATTACAAGTGACTAAATATATCCAGCATGACCCAAGTGGATGGAGATGCTGCAGTCAGCCCCGGACTATAAACAGCATCACGCGGAACTCCATACCAGAAAGGAGCGTCACACACACACACACACACACGCGCATGCACAAACTCCATACCAGAAAGGAGCGTCACACACACACACACACACACACACACAAACTCCATACCAGAGAGGAATGTCAGACACACACACACACACACACAGCAGCAGCAGCACTCACACACAAATGTTTTTGATATTAAGCAGCAGACCTGTCTTCCCCTGAATATCTCCATAAACACTGCAGGGCCACTAAGCTGCTGATCTCATCAAAAGGAAATTCCTTCTGCAGAACAGTCCAAGGAGGACAAAGAGGAGGACGAGGAGGAGGCCGAGGAGGAGGAGGAGGAAGGAGGAGGAGGGGGGGGGGGGGTGTGACCGGCACCCGTCTGATCATCGCACCCCACCGGAGAGCGCCGGACCTCGCAGGCTCAGACCTCAAAACCACAACACAGGACCCACTATCAGCTTCAGAGGGCCAGCAAGGCCTGCGCCAGCATGACCATCAGATGGACGAGCTGCTGACCATCAAAAAGGTGCAAAGCCACATACTTATCTGCTTATCTGGTCATTAGCACAACTTGAAAGAAGTGGGTCTCCATACCACCCCCCCCCCCACACACACACACACACACACACACACACACACACACACACACACACACACATTCTTTAAGATCTTCTGGTTCGTTGGTGGATGGCTGGATGGATGGATGGATGGATGGATGGATGGATGGATTGATGGATGGATGGATAGACGGATAGATAGATAGACGGATATATAGACAGATAGATAGATAGATAGATAGATAGATAGATACCACTATGGGTAGTGCATCAAATCAATAACATTAAATATGTTGAAACATCCCTAGGAACCAATCTGGATTCATCAGCTGACACAGAGAAGCAGGGAATGGAACTGAGCCAACAACAGCTGGTACAGATGCACCAGGATGATGCAAATAACCCTGAAAAGATTCAATTTATTGCCAACATCTCAACACTGTGCATGGGATCCCCCTCTCCTGAACGAGACCAAATCTGATGTGCATTAAAGGGACACCAGGCAAGCCTGATGCTTTTTCTCTACGAAACTCCCCCTCACTCGGTCTGAAGCTCTTTTTCTTTTCTTTGCGTCTTTTGTCAAGGATTTTCGCTGCTTCTTCGCCGGCTCTGCCATTATACACACGTTTGCAACAATCTCTAGCTTTTCGTTAGCCTGCCTCTGTGCTGTAAACTGATCCTGCTTCGGTCGGCGGGTAGGATACACCGAACTTGCAAGTGGGATATTCTTCCTACAGGCAGTAGGGGCGGGCGAGAGAGCCTTCATTCGCCCCGTAATGAGTCATTTAACCATATACCGACTTACAAAGATGATTAATTAACACGAAAACGTTGCCTGGTGTCCCTTTAAAAATGACACAGATTTACAGTCCCTCAATACATCAAATAAGAATGTCTGGAGCAATAGGGAGAGAGCCTGGTAAACTGCACACAGTGCTTAGTGTGCACTAGGATGACATCTGAACAATGCGTGTGGGATTTCCCTCTCAAGGAGTCGGATACCTCATTCGTCTGACCTGCAGTGACCACATCAGAGATTACTTTCCACTGACTAAACCTCCATGACACACACCGAAGGTAAAGTAAACGGCACATTCTTTTCTTCAGAAACCACAAAGACACAAAGTGAGACTCACATGTCTGCTATTCACACACTAGTTTCATTGCTGAGTAATTACATTCATTTGTCTGCGTGGATGGATTGATAGATGGATAGATAGATAGATAGATAGATAGATAGATAGATAGATAGATAGATGGATGGATAGATGGATGGATAGATGGATGGATAGATGGATAGATGGCTGCATATCATCTCTCATCTCTCTCTGCTAACTGGGTCAAACTTCTGTGCTTTGTGATTTCATGGAACAAAAGATATAGCCTCAAGACATCACCTAGCCGTGGAACTTGACTGTGAGTGCCTACCCTTCTGCTTGGCACAGATATTTAATAGCACTGTGGTCCCTTCCTCAACACCCTGGTGTGTGTGTGTGTGTGTGTGTGTGTGTGTGTGTGTGTGTATGTGTGTGTGCTTGTGTGTGTGTGTGTGTGTGTGTGCTTGTGTGTGTGTGTGTGTGTGTGTGTGTGCTTGTGTGTGTGTGTGTGTGTGTGCTTGTGTGTGTGTGTGTGTCCTCCCACCTGGCAGACAATGGCCTGCAGCATGGCATCGAAGCCAGCCTCGGGGGTGTCCATGTTCCCAGAGATCGTCTGCTGCTGGACGACGCGTGTGAACTCCGTCATGTTCTTAGTGATGGGCAGGACGTGGATGAAGCCGTGCGCCGGACGACACTGTTGGTCAAACTCACTGCAGAGAGAGAGAGAGAGAGAGAGAGAGAGAGCGAGAGGGAGAGAAAGAGAGATAGAGAGAGAGAGGGAAAGAGGGAAGTGGGTGGATGGATGGAGAGAAGGGGTAGAGAGAAGAGAGAGAGAAAGAGAGAGAGAGATGGATGAGACAGTGAGACAGAGATGGATGGATGAATGGATGAAAGAGAGAAGGGAGAGGAGAGAGAGGGATAGAGAGAGAGAGAGAAAGAGAGAGTAAAGGAGGGAGGGAGGGAGAGATGTACAAATGTATTGATGGAGAGAGGGTGTGAAAAAAAAGGGAGAGCAAGGGTGTATAGAGAGAGGAGGAAGAGATGGATAAGTGGATGAATAGATTAGAATAGAGAGACAGGAGGAGAGAGAGGGGGGGGGAGGCAGGGAAAAAGGGATAGAAAGATTGATTGAGGAGAAGGTATAGAAGAGAGAGAGGGGGTAACACAGAAAGTGTTGGGAGGCACATAATGCCAGAGAAAGAGGCATTAGAGGCAGAGGCATTAGAGGCAGAGGCATTAGAGACAGAGGCATTAGACAGAAAGTTAGATGGAGGAGGTTGACGTGTGAGAGGGAGGATGGGGGAGGAGAGAGAGAGAGAGAGAGAGAGAGAAAGAGAGGGGGAGGGATGAGAAAAGACGAGAGAAAGAAACATTGATGAACCACAAGAGAAGTTTCCGACGGGATGAATGAACAGGCGAAATTCCACATCAACTTTAAGGTCAGCGAATGTTTTGACATGTGAACGACGATCCTTTCATTTATTTATTTAGGACCATTCTAACAAGCCACAGTGAGTTTACAGACGCGGCCTGTCGGTAACACAGTTCCCATTGACAGGCGTCCACAACAGCGCCGGCTCATTTATAAAGTAGCCGCATCCGCCTCGGTTATGGGCAGTTTACACAAAGGGGGTCTTCAACTTTGCCCTTGCGGGGGTGCAGTTATTTAGGGGTACCAATTAAAACCAACTGTTTGCCCCCTGGTAGAACAAAGGACCCCATTCAAGGGGGACCCCACCCCCACTCAGCTCAGGTTCAGATACGACTGGCGAGTCATCTGTGTTGCCAGGTAGACCCCTTTAAATTCAACGCTGAGCCATATGGGCTTCATTAAGAAAGCCACAAAGGTTCTTCGATTAAAAAAATTTTTCCCAGCACCAAAAAACAGTGCTCCAACAGAGTTCAAGGAGAACCTGGTTTGAGTGGATCTCCATTGATTCGCCTGCCGGTAGTGGTAGCACCATCTCCTTCTAATCAGTCGGCCTGTGTGCGATCCCCGAACCCATAGTGGCAAATGTGTGTCGCTTTGACTGAGAGTATTTGGTAAATACTGGTCACTTTGCTTTACTTTACCTGCAGGGGTTGATGATCTTCGTCGGGTGGACACTGATATACGGCGTCACCGGCTTGTCCACAAATGACCCGAAGCCCACGCGGAAGTCGCTGGAGTGTTCTCGCATCTGGTGCGACAGTGCCAGGCCCACGTTGTCGAGCCGCTCCAGGTTGTCCTTCATGGAGGCCGAGACGTCCACCAGGTAGTACAGGTCTACCGGGTACCGGTCCAGTTGCTGCACCTCCACCACAAAACTGGCTGCGCTGCCTGCGAACACAGGACACAACAGCACGTCACATGTTATAGACCCTTTAAACCACAAAACTGGCCGCTGCCTGCGAACACATCACGTCACATGTTATAGACCCTTTAAACCACAAAACTGGCCGCTGCCTGCGAACACAGGACACAACAGCACGTCACATTTTATTTTTGTAATGCAATGTTTATTGATTTTTCAACATAGGGAAGTATACACAGCATTTGTCAATAATGGTCAAATTTTCCCCTTAACCCTACATTAACTAGAAAAACTAAATTATTATTCTTTTGCTTAAACAAAAACGCTTTACAGGGAGAATGTGTGTGTGTGTGTGTGTATGTGTGTGTGTGTGTGTGTGTGTTTGTGTGTGTGTGTGTGTGTGTGTGTGTGTGTGTGTAGTGGGGTGGGGTGGGGGGGCTGGGGTCAGTGTTGCACTACAACCACCACCAATGTGCCTGCAAAAGCGTAGTGGCTAAGGAAGTGGAAAGAAACAGTAGCCAGAAAGTTGTGGGTTCAATTCCCGGTTGCTACTGTTGTGCCCTTGAACCAGGCCCTTAAACTCAAGTTGTTCCAGGGAGACTGTACCTGCAGTGCAGTTGGTCTATGTAAGTCGCTTAGGACAAAGGCATCAGCTTAATGCTTAAGAAAAACAGGAAACCCACATGGCAACCTTCCCCATGGTTCAAAACATTCTACTGTAAACAGCCGACAATGATGCAACACAGAGGCAACAGCAGTGCTAAGCACAGCATAGCACAATACAGACTGTGTGTGTGTGTGTGTGTGTGTGTGTGTGTGTGTGTGTGTGTGTGTGTGTGTGTGTGTGTGTGTGTGTGTGTGTGTAAGCACAGCACAATACAGACGGCTCTCTCCCCACATTGTCTGCTCAAGCCTGTGTGGAGCAAGTGGACTCCTCCCTAAAATAGCACACTCCACCACATCATCACTGAACATCTGTAAGGAAAGGCAACATCAGCAATACAGGGAAACATAAACTATTGTGCATCACATTCCAGAACAGGGAGGATTCCATACAGATCAAGCAGCCACTGAAAACAGCTGTTAACACATGTTAGCACATGCTAGCACTGGGCAGCCTCATAATATAAAGACACAGCAGCTATAAGCTACTGCAGCACTGAAAGAAATATGGTGCAGTGCAGATCTGCTGAATTAAATATTATTTCTCACTTAACATAGTCTTTGATGGTGGCAATATCAAAGAGATATATTCAGAAAACATTGCACACACATTGAAACCTGGCACTGAACCACATAACCAGCTTAAAGGATGAAAATGTCTACCAATGACTTATTTTATACCTTATGCTACATGCAGTGTGTGTGTGTGTGTTTCTGTGTGTCTGTCAATGTGTGTGTGTGTGTGTGTGTGTGTGTGTGTGTGTGTGTATTTATGCTTGTATCTGTGTCCGTGTGTGTGTATTTATGCTTGTATCTGTGTGTGTGTGTGTGTGTGTGTGTGTGTGTGTGTGTGTGTGTGTGTGTGTGTGTGTGTGTGTGTGTGTGTGTGTGTGTGTTGAGTCCATGTGGCAGGACAGGGAGCATCCTCCACAACAACCTTTCGGCACCCCCACCTCGCTGCCCACAGCTCCTCGTAAAAGTGACTCCCAGGCAACGAGAGATGATCCGCAGGGATGACCCCTGGGCCAGGGAGACTGACACTTGTTTACACGACGCTGGGCAGCTCTGGCGGCTAGCGTGGCCTCTAACCATCCCATCATCTCCCTTCCTGCCCTCCTGTCCATCCTGCTCACTGACCAGCTCCA
>NW_027468685.1:6663366-6705866 GCF_046254945.1 Alosa pseudoharengus
GTCTGATACACTCTTAAATCCTCCTAGAGACCTCTACAGATGAATATGTCTGATACACTCTTAAATCCTCCTAGAGACCTCTACAGATGAATATGTCTGATACACTCTTAAATCCTCCTAGAGACCTCTACAGATGAATATGTCTGATACACTCTTAAATCCTCCTAGAGACCTCTACAGATGAATATGTCTGATACACTCTTAAATCCTCCTAGAGACCTCTACAGATGAATATGTCTGATACACTCTTAAATCCTCCTAGAGACCTCTACAGATGAATATGTCTGATACACTCTTAAATCCTCCTAGAGACCTCTACAGATGAATATGTCTGATACACTCTTAAATCCTCCTAGAGACCTCTACAGATGAATATGTCTGATACACTCTTAAATCCTCCTAGAGACCTCTACAGATGAATATGTCTGATACACTCTTAAATCCTCCTAGAGACCTCTACAGATGAATATGTCTGATACACTCTTAAATCCTCCTAGAGACCTCTACAGATGAATATGTCTGATACACTCTTAAATCCTCCTAGAGACCTCTACAGATGAATATGTCTGATACACTCTTAAATCCTCCTAGAGACCTCTACAGATGAATATGTCTGATACACTCTTAAATCCTCCTAGAGACCTCTACAGATGAATATGTCTGATACACTCTTAAATCCTCCTAGAGACCTCTACAGATGAATATGTCTGATACACTCTTAAATCCTCCTAGAGACCTCTACAGATGAATATGTCTGATACACTCTTAAATCCTCCTAGAGACCTCTACAGATGAATATGTCTGATACACTCTTAAATCCTCCTAGAGACCTCTACAGATGAATATGTCTGATACACTCTTAAATCCTCCTAGAGACCTCTACAGATGAATATGTCTGATACACTCTTAAATCCTCCTAGAGACCTCTACAGATGAATATGTCTGATACACTCTTAAATCCTCCTAGAGACCTCTACAGATGAATATGTCTGATACACTCTTAAATCCTCCTAGAGACCTCTACAGATGAATATGTCTGATACACTCTTAAATCCTCCTAGAGACCTCTACAGATGAATATGTCTGATACACTCTTAAATCCTCCTAGAGACCTCTACAGATGAATATGTCTGATACACTCTTAAATCCTCCTAGAGACCTCTACAGATGAATATGTCTGATACACTCTTAAATCCTCCTAGAGACCTCTACAGATGAATATGTCTGATACACTCTTAAATCCTCCTAGAGACCTCTACAGATGAATATGTCTGATACACTCTTAAATCCTCCTAGAGACCTCTACAGATGAATATGTCTGATACACTCTTAAATCCTCCTAGAGACCTCTACAGATGAATATGTCTGATACACTCTTAAATCCTCCTAGAGACCTCTACAGATGAATATGTCTGATACACTCTTAAATCCTCCTAGAGACCTCTACAGATGAATATGTCTGATACACTCTTAAATCCTCCTAGAGACCTCTACAGATGAATATGTCTGATACACTCTTAAATCCTCCTAGAGACCTCTACAGATGAATATGTCTGATACACTCTTAAATCCTCCTAGAGACCTCTACAGATGAATATGTCTGATACACTCTTAAATCCTCCTAGAGACCTCTACAGATGAATATGTCTGATACACTCTTAAATCCTCCTAGAGACCTCTACAGATGAATATGTCTGATACACTCTTAAAACCAATGTGTTGTCCCTATCTGGACACAGAGATGCGTTGTGTTATTTTCAACACATTTTGTGTAACAAATAAAAATGGAAACAACAAAAACTTGTGTTGTCCCTATCTGGACACAGAGATGTGTTAAAACAACGGAAGTTGTGTTGTTTTCAACACCTTGATTTTAAGAGTGTAGTTAATCTTCCCAGACACTAAGTATTATTGTTAATGTCAATTATGTTAATCGTAGTGATTTTATAGCTAATAACACCAGTAAGATAAACATTGTTAGAATGATTACCGTATTTTCCGGACTATAAGTCGCAGCAGTCAAAAAATGTGTCATGAAGAGGAAAAAACATATATATAAATATATACATGTTGCACCTGAGTCGCAGGACCAGCCAAACTATGAAAAAAAGTGCGACTTATAGTCCGGAAAATACGGTATTATCTTATAATCTGACCCACCTGGCCCTAGCTGAGCGCTGATGCGTCTGGGAGCCACCTGGGTGCTGCTGATTGTAGCGTCCACCTCCACCTTGACCCGATGGCTCTCGATGAACTCTTCTCGACAGCCCTTCCGTACCAAGCTGGAGGCCGAGTCACACCGCTGGCTCACGTGCGCTCCATCCAGGAAGTCCTGATTGTGGACAGGAAGTGGGTTAGGAAAATAAAAGCCATCCTATCCCCGATGGTACAGAATCCACACTGAGACCCGCTGCATTCTTGCGGGTATCTTGTAGAAATGAAAACAAGTTGAGATGAGAATCTGATGAGCTTGCGAAAATATTTGTGTTCTTTAGCAGGACTGTGTGTTCACTGTGTGCTGAACGTGTTACACTATTTGGTCTCTGCGTTTACTGGGATAATACATTTAAATGTATTTATTTTTAAATTTAAATGTCCCTCACGGGATCAAAAAAGTATATATACTTAACTTGAATTTCCCCTTGGGGATAAATAAAGTATCTATTTATCTATCTATCTACTTCAGTCCTCATGCGTCCTGTAAATGAGTTGGTACTGACCAACACCTGCACAATTATATGGGTCAAATCTCTTTGAACCACCGCATTCCAGCGAGAAGAATGATATCTGTATTTCTGTTGTGTTAAATAACTGATCCTGTAAAATGGCACAAACGACCAGCGTCCTAAAATCCTGAAGTGTTATTGAGATTATGGATTAGGGCGGGTATCATAAGCACCTTGTGACCAGAGTACTGCGGTACAACAACTCTAATCCACATACCATGCATGGCAGAGACTCTAAGTCTAACAACAGGGCTGGTCAATTTCAGGGTTATCTAGAAGTGAGATGGATTGCCCGAGTCAATATCATGACAAGCCCTCAGTGGCTAATGCTGTGACAAGTCTGAGACTGCTCACTTTAAGTGTGAGATTAATGGCAGTAGCATGAGAGTTGGCTAGCACCCTCCTTTCAGCGTTGTTTTCCCACCTCTCTCATCCAATCTTTAGACCAACTTCCAAGCTATTTTCAGATTCGTCATGGATCCAAGAATGGCTGCAAAATCAATCATCCCACACAAAAATAGCATCTGGGGGAGTGACATCACCCAGCCTCAGATAGAGAACTTTCACCAGCGGCTTAGTAGCCACTTCAGTGGACACCGAGGAAGGGCCTCCGACTCCGACAAGTCGACTGAGGGTCGTGCTTTTTAACGGCAGACAGGGATAAGACCTGGACAGAGGGAGCAAGCGAGGTGTCGGGCTTGGTGACCTGGCGCAAGATAAAGGCCCCCTCTAGGTCTGAGAGTGGCCAGGCTGGGGTCTGGGATAGCACCTGACGTCACAGGGCCACTGCTACCGCTTGACCAGCGGGCGACTGATTGGCTACTGCTCGACCAGTGTTCGCCTGATTGCTGACCGGCCCTAGAGGGGCTGGTGGCGTCAACGTTGGGATTTCATGGTTTCCCACGACCGCCGGGGCTGGTAAATACTTTGTGTGTGTGCGTGTGTGTGTGTGTGTGCGTGTGTGTGGGTGTGTGTGTGGGTGTGTGTGTGTGTGTGTGTGTGTGTGTGTGTGTGTGTGTGTGTGTGTGTGTCTGTGTGTGTGTGTCTGTGTGTGTTTGTGCATGTGTGCATGTGTGTGTGTGTGCGTGCGTGCATGTGTGTGTATGTGTGGTGTGTGTGTGTGTCTGTGTGTGTGTGTGTGTGGTGTGTGTGCCAGGGCTGGTAAGTACTCTGTTTTTATGAGTGGAACGGATTAACAGGCTCAGTGGCCTGTGAGAGGTGGGGAGACCCAGGACAAGTCTGAACAGATAGATGCTTTGAGAGTGTGTGTGTGTGTGTGTGGGTGGGGGGCAGGGTGAGTAAAAGTGAGAGAGTGTGAGTGTGTATACATATGCATTTCTGAAGAAAGTACCAATCAAACCAATGAACCAATGAAAAACAGTGACTGCCTTTTTGTCCTGGCCTTGTGTATATGTGCCTAATATGTGTGTGTGTGTGTGTGTGTGTGTGTGTGTGTGTGTGTGTGTTTCTGTGTATACATGTCTATGGTTTGTGTGTATCTATGTCTTGCCATCAAAATGTGTGTTTGTGTGTCTGTGTGTAAACGGTGTGTACCGGTATGTGTTTGTGTAAGGTTTACGAGTAGGTGAATATATGCAACTTCCTGTATGGGTGCCATCTATCCCCATGAAGTGTGTGTAGGTGTGTGCTTGTCCATGTGTGTGGGTATGAGGAAGCATGTTGAAGCTTACATAAAGAGATTGTTTTTGTCTGACTGTGTGCGTTCTATGTAAGGAAATAAAAAACTTTTTTCATTAAAGGGTGTAGCACTCTATTATGTATAACCGTGTGTAAGTACCTGTTCATCAGGTGCATCATCATGCTTATTATAAGTGTGCATGCCTGCGAGTGTGTGTGTGTGTGTGTGTGTGCGCATGTGTGTGTGTATGTGTGTATGTGTGTGTGTAAATAGGATATGGACTATATGTACACTCACTACAGATGGGGGTGGGCACTGAGAAGCTTGTCATGTTATCTCTTAAAGACTAAACACACACCACACAGAGAGACAGAGAGAGAGGGGGGGGGGGGAGAGACACACACACAGAGACAGAAAACACATAGAACACTGGCTCCCAGGCCGATTCCAATCTGTTTTGTCTGTAACCTTGCGAGCACACCAATGCCAAACAGTCTGAATGCCAGTGGTCAGGCTCTAACCCACCTCTTGAATACACCAGCCGCAGTCTGGACCTCGACGTAGGCACTCTTCACATGTTGAGATGAGGGGCGATGCACAAGTGTTGTCCGCCACTGAACACACACACACACACACACACACACAGAAAGGCATATGGGGCGATCAAATTTACACATGAATGAGCACAGGGGAGGGGAATCTTCTAGAACACACTGCTCTTGTGTCACATATTAAGCCTGTGGCAAACAAGAGACATTATGTTTGTGTTTACCTCCAGACACATCAACACTGGTGAAATGATTTGGCTAATCATAAATCAAAGATGGTTATGATAACTCCTGTTAACATACTGCCATTCAAATACAGCTATTCATCACAAAAAACTGTTTTTGAGTTGAGAGTCATTAATCAATTACTTTCAGCTGTCACTAAATGACTACTTAAACTATGTGAAAGTCCATTACAAAGCCCAAAGGAAGCAGTTCATGTCATTCAAAAGCGCAGTGCAGAGTGCATCCTAGCAAACAGGAGGCAAGGGAGTCGGGTCAGTCCCAGCCAAGACTTCGGAAACGGAACTCCCCTGATATGAATTCTGTGTGGGGTGCAGTTACCGGTAGTTAGGTTAAGGGTGTCGATTAGGTCATGGACAATCACAAATGTCCTGTAATTGATCCCACATTCAGTTTTTTCCAGATGGGACACGTAAAGGAATTCATTTAAGTTGGCTATAACAAGACTGTGATTGCAAGTGTTAAAACATCTAAAACAAGCCGGCATTAGGTATTTAATAACGCATCAGTAACGCAAAACAAATGCGCATATTCTCCTCATTCACAACTCACCCGTTCGAGAGATGCTGATAGAAACAATGAGCAGTGCGATGAGCAGCTTGCGATGCAGAATGAAGTTAGTGTATTTACGCAGCCAGGAAGTCATAGCAGCATGGAAGGAGGAAGCGGTCCGGCCCCCGGAGACAGCACTGCCAGGTGGTTAGAATCGCTACTGAGATCTGCCTCCGAGAACGCGGCCAACCTGGTCCCTCTCGAACAAAAGGCGCAGACGGGAGTGCACGGACCGCATTGTGACACGTTTCTGTATTTACCCAGTAACCCTATAATCCTTGTGGCGTTCACATCTCCGAAAATCAGATTATCACGGCAATCAACAAGGCTCGCTTGTTCGAACAGGAGCCCCCTTTCAGGGGAGCGCACAGCACAGAATGATCAGTCCGTCTCTCTCCATTTAAACGAGCTCGCAGGTGTTGTCCGTCACTGCGAGTCTCCCACGGCTTTCACTTTTGCTCAAAGGACGGCCGCTCTGTTACGGTAATGCAAGTCATTTGCAGCGCTTGAAGTTACCTTTTTATGTCTGCGGGCAGCCTGGGCAAATTGCCGATACGTTTCATCTGGATCCGAGCGTGTGGATTTGCGCTTTTTATTTCACCACACTGAGTCAGTTCGCTCTATGGCAACAACGACGCTGCCCACACCGCCGGTTGGAGGGAAGGCTACCGATAAAAGTGCTTACTACAGAGAGTAGGCGGGGGAGAGAAAGAATTCCGTGATAGTCTCAGTACCTTGGACACACATTGTTAAACTTACTACGCTGCCCCATTGCTCGTGAAATGGTGGGATTCCTTTGTGTGTGAACGTGTGAGTTTGTCAACGGAGAGAAGCTGACGAGAATCGTGAAAGCAAAACGGAGGGGGGCTTACATTGCTGTTTAAAGTGCTGTTGAGGCGGTAACAACGTTTTCCAAATATTTTCGACGAAACGGAATGGGGGTCTGAGCCCGTGCCCATAGCTCTGTGTATCCCAGCCAGCCTGCGTTTTTGCAGAACAAAGCCGGTGTGATTATAACGCATGACAGAATATAGATGGCGAATACAACAATAAATCCACAATAAGGTCACGACCTGTGTCAACAAATTACTTGACGAAATTATTTTTGACAGATGAATGAATGATTAGGCCACCGTTTGAGGGAGCTAGATAAATGGAAATGTTGCGGATGATTGGAGCTATATCAGTCAGTACAGCTACTCCCAATAGTTCCCAACCAGTTATTTATTTCACGCAGCAAGCTGTTTGTCTCTTAAATCGATTTGCGCATGCCAGCGCACACAAATCAGCGCAGCGCAAATTTAGTCGCTGTCAGTCATATCAGCGGGGTTAATGCACAGGCAGGCTCGTCCTGGGAAAATAGAAAATAGGCGACGGGCCCAGAAACACAACAGTGAGGCTGGTGGCCAAGTTGCGTCCTTTACTTTACTCTGTGAGAGACAGAGGGGAGAGGCAGCACACAACACAATGCTCTGCCCTATTCCGTCCACGACGGGGCCACGAGAGAGAGAGAGAAAGAGAGAGAGAGAGACCGGCTAGAAGAAGTGACTGGTGGGATCCAGGAAACTGTCCAAGGCAGAGAATGTGTCAGAGACCGACAAGATGACAGGCTGTAAACAAAGGACACATACTAGGCCGTGAGAGATGGAGACTGAAGTGGGTGACGATGTGACGAACTCTTACTGAATTGGATATTTGTAATTAGTGGAGTCTTTTGAAATGTTTTATATGAGGAACAAATGTTTGGAAAGACAAAAATGAGTCGATCCAATTTACAATTATAATGAGTTCGATTGGGGTTGCGTATTTGCGGTGAGCATAAGGGCAAGTTCAAGGCCTGTTTACCATTATGTATTTAACAATATTCAAACGAAACTGTTTTCTTTTTTGTTTAGAAATTCACAGGGGCTGACAGTGCATTGCTCACGACAGCGACACTTGCAAAGAGCATAAATCTGAACTATTTTAGGGAGTCAGAAGTTTTGGCCACTCTCTCTCTCTCCCTCTCTCTCTCCCTCCCTCCCTCCTTCCCTCTCTCTCTCTCTCTCTCTCTCTCTCTGTCCTCCCCCTCTCATCCCTTTGTGTGTGTGTCTCTCTCTCCTGTGTTTTTCTTACTGCTTGGCTGCTCTTGGGGCCACACTGGTCGACTCTAATCTGCCTTCCAGTCCATCACATTCCCCTGGACTGGCTCATCATCCTACTGGAGCCACTTCAGACCCCATCTCACACACACACATGCATACATGCATGCACACACACACACACACACACACACACACATACATACACACACACACACTCTCTCTCTCTCACACACACACACTCACATTACTGTCTGTCCTGGTCTACATCTCTATCTCTATTTCTCTCACTCACTCACTCACTCACACACACACACACTCTCTCTCTCTCTCTCCCCCCCCCCCCCTATTTCTGTCATGGTCCACATCTCTGTCTGTTATGTTCTCTTGTCTCTCTTACTTTCACAGTAACATCTCTCTCTCTCTCTCCTGTTCTACCACTCTATCTTCATGTCTCTTTTCATCTCTCTCTTTCTCTCTTTGTGTGGGTCTCTTATTCTGTCTCTCTTCACACTGCTTTACTTGTGACCCTCATTTTCACCCCCCCCCCTCCCCCCCTCCCCCCTGGTCCCTCATTCCTCCCCTCTCTCACTCTCATGTACAAACACACGAGTGGGCTACTACTGGAAAGAGTCCAAATAATCTCACTAGAGTTTGCCGTTCCTGAGACACTCCCCCAAGGGCTCCCAAAACGTTGGTCCAGAGTCGTGTGCTGGTGCCTAAATGAAAGGTGTGTGTGTGTGTGTGTGTGTGTGTGTGTGAGAGAGAGAAAGATAGACAGAAGGAGAGAGAGAGAGATCTTGAGTGTGAGAGAGGAGAGATGTATTTATTTTGAAGGTTTCCTTTTGTATACATGGCCTCTCAGCCTTAGCTTCCTGTGAAACCAGATTATCTCAATACCGCGGGGCTTCCTTTTTCTAATGAAAAATAAATACAAATATTGCCTTAATTGATTTGCACCGAAAATGTTTTCATTACTTCCGCGATAACAACAACAGGCATTTTTGCTCACTAATCTGTGGGGCTTGTTGTGTTCTCTTGTATAGTGTACTTTGGCTTGGAAAGAACTAGAATTGTAAGCCAGTAAAGTGTTATGACAATAAATACAGAACTGGTGGAAAGATGGAGGGAAAGAGGGAGGGAAAGAGAGAGATTTGTGCAACTGCGCTCAGTGGGCGTTTGAATCACTGCATGTGGCCAGCTGTGTGCAATAGCGCATATTTGATACCGCAAAGGTCAAAGGTGACAGGTGACGCCCAACGAAGATAACACAAGATGATATCACTGACATCCCACCCTGACAGCTGTTAATTATGGACCAGAGGAAGTACAACAAAACAGGAAATGGACACAGAAGTGCACCTGTAATTGTTTATGTAATTGTTATGTAATGTTCTCAGTATAGTGGGGATTCACCCTATAAATTATTGGTACCATCAATACTATTAAGGTCTGTCAGAGTGATCACACGAGCAGGCCAATGACCAATATGGGGTTCTGGATGATGTCATAGTTATCTCACCCTGACAGCTGTTTGTTGCTGACCAAAGAAACTTGAAACCAAAGAAAAATGACCAGCGCACAATTCAAATTTTTTGGTGCCGTGGTACAACCAGCTGGCATGGTATTCATTGTTGTTGTGGTGGTCCATAGCATCTGAAGTGTGGGATGAGTCATTGTCTTAGAAATAAAAAACACTGAGATTGGTACAGTAGTTCAATATAAAAGTTTATTTTTGTGTATATGGCTATTGTATTGTATGCTGGTATGGACATTCAAAAATCACACATAGGAACAAATTGGGGAAGATTGTTAAAACCTGTGGAAAAATCATTGGTAAGCAACAGGTAGACCTGTATCAACTATATCTGACCAGAATGGCACAGAAGACAGACAAGGTTTGCATGGATACAACCCATCCACTTTCAGTGGAGTTCATGCGGCTCCCTTCTGGTCGTAGCAGGGCTTTGAACCGGTTCAAGGAACGAAAACGAAAACCGGGAACTTTTTGTATTTTACAGGGAACAGAAACGAAACCGGAAACGTTATTATTTTTTATGTTCTGGAACAGGAACACTTATTTAAAAGTAATGGTAACCGGTTAATACCGGTTTTATTTCGTTCCTGTAATCTCCTTTTGTGACTGCATGATTTCTTTTATTTTTATTATTATTGGCTGTTAGGCATATTTTTTGCATCGTGGAAGGCAATTTACTCTCGTTAGGCCTAATGTCAGTCACAAATCTTTGTTTTTTTGTTGTTTGTTTAAAAATGCCAGGTTGGTATAGCCATTTTTTTAGTTTTTGCGAACTGTTAAATGTGAGCCACTGTTATTACAGGCTATAATTAGTAGGCTATGTTTGTTGATAAACAATAGGCCCTACCTGATGAAACAGGCCTAATTGCAAGTAGGCCTAAGCAAGACAAAACAAAAGACTTGTTACGGTATGAGTAGGCCTACTGGATGGCCTTTCCCCCCGACAGTTGGAATTTGTTGTTGCCCGAGTGGCATAACCACGTGTCTTAATAATGTCGTTACGTTTGTGTGGAAATTTTCTCTTTTAACAATAAACTACACATTTGAAATAATTGTAGGCCTATTTAATTATTATTATTATTAATAATATAATTATTATTATTTAATAATGGTTGTAATATTATTACATTTGGTTTAAGCTGGATGAGAAAGATGTGACATAATTCTATAGCATTAAACAGCTGACAGGAACGAAATTAACTGTTCCGGGAACAGTATTTTTTTGTTCTAACCGGTTCGGGAACGTCAATTTATTGGTGGAACTCATAACCGGAAACTTTATAATTCCGTTTCTGTTCGGAACGAACAGATTGGAAAAAAAATCGGTTCAAAGCCCTGGGTCGTAGATATAGATACCCTAACGTCAGAACCAACCGAGCAAAAAACTCATTCATTCCAGGAGGAATATATCTGAAGCACTGTGCAGTAGTTTTAGTTTTATTTATTTATGACATTAGGCCTTTTAGGGAAGTGCAATATACTCCTTTGTACTGTATTCTATTTATTGATGTGTGTATGTTATGTGTTAGATAAATCATGCTGTAGATGTCTGGTTCAACGTTTGTGTTGTGGATTATGTGTCAATGTGCCTGTACTGTACAACAAATTGCCTCTCGGGGACATCCAAGTTTTCCAAGTGTAAGTCTAAGTTTGGGGACACCTTTGTCCAAAGCGAGGTATATAAACACTACATTATGTTGAATTATGGGCGGTGGTAGCATAGTGGCTAACAGAGGCGAACATCCCGGGTTCAGAAAGTAAAAGTCCTGCCAAGTATTTGATCCAACCATTTAGTAAACCTGCTTACAGTATCCTAATCAACAGCCAGGCAGATCAGATAACTAGTGATATCACCTGTGTTAAGTGCCCAGGTAGAAAGAATATGGCAGGGCTTTTACTTTCTGGAGCCGGGATGTCCGCCGCTGGTGGCTAAGAAGCTGGGCTAGCATGCAGTAGCTTGAAAGGTTGTGGGTTCAATTCCCTGCTTCCACCACTGTTCCCTTGAGCAAGGCACCCTGAGTAGGGGATTCCCCGGGGTCCTGGCTAAATGACCAACCTGGCTCATTCAATCTGGCCCCCTAATCATCCCCCCACTGTAATTGGCTCATTCACTCCCTCACTCTCCACCTCAAGCTGGTGTGTGGTGAGCGTTATGGCGCATAATGGCTGCCGTGCATCACCCAGGTGGGTGCTACACATTGGTGGTGGTTAGTGAGGTCCCCCTTTCCATGTGAAGCGCTTTGAGTGTTGAGAAAAGCGCTATATAAATGTAACATGTTGTTGTGGTTGTTGTTGTTGAGTTGCTCTGGGGAGAATGGCCCGTGTAACAGAATTGACATAAGTTGCATTAGATAAAAGTGTATGTTAAATGAATAAATGTAAATGTATTATTGGTTAAAAAATAATAGTATCAGATGAAGTTGAAAAGCCTATATTTGCAAATGCACCAGCATGTTGGAGATCTTAATTAGGAAAGCCTGGTCTAAAAATGAATATGAAAATACTGGCATAGTTTAACAGAGGCCAGACTGTACAGTTCTGGGCTACAATCTCAGTTTTTAAGACTCCTCTTGCTCCTATACGGCGAGGTCAACCTGATTTGTTGTACAGCTTACAGTGATAAACTCTTAGCTTGGAGAGCAAAATGTTCTACTCCCAAGACACAGCTGTTCTCTTGGTGCTCTGTGTACCAGTTCAGCTGAGGTGATAACTCACACTTGAAGAAAGTTCACCTTATAGTAATGACTCCACAAAAATGTTTTTGAATTTGCATTGTGTTGCATTGTGTAAGGCTGACACCTTGACCACCATGGTTTTGTTCACAGCTTAGGCCCAGAATACTCTGACACAAGCAAGAGTTAGCGCTGAAGCATGCAGAGCAAGCCACACTCCTTGGACTTTCATCTGTACAGTTATAGCTTTTTTTGCATATGGTAAAACACTCTGCAAATGTCAAAGCTTTAATCAGTAAATCAGACTCAGAGACTCAGGGTTCATAAACTCCCCTCCCACAGACACTACTCACGAGGGGGAAGATGGTGCGAACTTTACTATTATCTATAGTGTCTGTGGTTGTGTGTGTGTGTGTGTGTGTGGGGGGGGGGTTATCATGGTTTTTGCATTAGTGTCATGCTGTGCTCCTTGTGAATTGTATTGTACTTGGGTGCTATATGCAGGGCAACTGGGGATAACCATCTGTGAAAAACAAGCCATCATTTTGCTACGAAGAGTGCAGAATTTCCCCTCGTAGTCTAATGTTTCTACTCGCTTGCTGTGAAACCCCTCCTGCTTAATATAGCCCCACGATGGAATCAACCCACACAGTGACCTGAATAAATTCTCATGTATGGTGTTTTATTACCCTCATAAGAATCTCCACAGACACACACACGCACACACACACACACACACACACACACACACACACACACACAGACACACTCACAACTCACATACTCACACACATCTCAAACAAACCACTGGCTTCCTTCTTCACCATGAACATGACAAACTTAGGTTCTAGTTGCAAGCAAATGAAAATCACACACACACACACACACATACATTCACAGCTGGAAAACTTCCTTTGTTGTCAGCGAGGGAACCTGAGACCCCTGTGCCTGTTTCTAACCACACCATCTCCACCATTTCCCTGGCGAAATGCAGTGCATGTTGCTTTGTCATTCAAATGGACGATTAGTGGTAAACCCATCACTCTGCTATGTGCTGTGGCCATAATCACATAATCGGCTGACCTCAGTCGAGAAACTCTGAGGCTACGTCGTCGTCATGTAGCCTAAACGTGTACCCTTGAGTCCCATTCATAATAGAGTAGTCTGCCTCCATCAAATAGCTCCCAGCATTGGAACTGCCATGTTATGATGGTGAGATTGTACTGTGAATGTAAAAGAGAACCACGCTGTCTGAAGGGATGCGATGTCCTGTTTTTAGCTTAGCCTAACTTGAATTTCCCCTTGGGGATCAATAAAGTATCTATCTATCTATCTATCTATCTATCTATCTATCTAAAGCTTATAGAAGTTAGGGGACCTGAGAGGTATACTACGAAGGTAACAGGACTACACACCACTTTAGAAACAATAACTGCTCAGTGCAGTGTTCATTTAGAGATCAGCGGTAAATCCCACAGTTACCTAGCCTGGAAAATCCAGACCCTGGTAATCTAGAAAGATTAAGGGTCTGGCCACGAACAATGTAATGGCCCAACTCGAGGGGCGGCACCAAGCATGCATTTGAAAATCTCACTGAAAAACACTAGACCAATGTTTACTCTGAATGATTCTTCGACGCAATTGGATAACTCTACGATCAATGTTTCCAACGTTGCAGCGCTGTCCTCATCAGTTTAGCTCGCCTATATCAGAGACGATTTGATTGGTTCCACGGGATGCAAGGGGTAAAAGTTAGCAGTACAGGGTTAGCAGTACAGCCCTCTGCTACAACTTACCCATTAGCCTTGGGAGGACTAAATAGTGCAGGAGAGAGAGAGAGAGAGAGAGAGAGAGAGAGAGAGAGAGAGAGGGAGAAGGGGGGAGTGAGGAGGTCACACACAATTACATCTAAATGCTTAATTCTAAGCAGTGCAGGGTGTGGTTCTAAAGGCACATAGTTTTATCAGCAGGACTAGGCTCTTGGGGCGGCCATGGCTCCGTGACCCTACTATTTATAGCGTGGTCACTCCCCCCAGATGACGTCGTACACTAATGGAGAAAAAAATCTATCTCTGTGGCCTTGGCTGTATCCGGATACCTCTGATTCATAAAAGGACTTTGTGCAGATTCCTGATTTGGTGCAGATCAGTGGTGTCAATCAGGGGTGTCATGCACCTTCTATGTGTTCTGAAGGAGGGCCATGACAGATTCTGGGCACAACACATGGCGCGTATGCGACTGTCACCAGCCAACTGAGCGTTCTATCCTGCGTCATGTTGTGTAATTGGGGGACAATTTGCCAAGCTGCGAAGGCTCCCATTGTGTTTCTACGTTTTCTTATTATTACGCTTCCGTCATTGAGGGCTATGGCAACCCATAGAACCGTCTGGTAAAAAAGTTGTGAAATTTGGCACTGGTCAGTGGTACTGATTGGGGACAGTCCCATGATAAATTTCACCAAGTTTCATGTCTGCACCTCATACACTGTAGCGCTACCAACAGGCCAAATTTGGATGTGCGTTCACACATGTAACTTTTGACCTGTTGGCCTGATTTTCGAAAATGACATACCATTGGAATCCTTGGACCATGATGGATTTTCTGCCATATTGGATTTTATCAAAAATTTTCATAGGTCACAAATTTTGTCTGATCTTCACCAAATCCGTTCACCCGTAACCATCAGCGGCAAAGCATTCAGACCCCATTGGAAGGATGCTCAAGAAATTTGAAGTCCTTTGACCTCTAGAGGGCGCTGCAATTAGCAAAAATGCATTTTGGCCTGTAGCTGTTGATGTTTGGAATTAAAACGTACCAGTGGTGTCTGGCATTACTGTGGGAGGTCCTTAGGCTGACACAGGCCGACTTGTGACGTCATTGTAACCGATTCGGCTGGCATATTAGAATCCTTCAAAAACCATAAACATTTTTCACAGGTCACAAATTTTGTCTGATCTTCACGAAACTAGGCACAGATGATCTTCAGACCTCACAAAAGTTGTGCTTTTAGCCATATCCAAAGCCGTTCGCCAGGAACAGCTAATCAAATTGGGCCGCAAAGCCGGCAAACAGGAAGTGAGCTCATATCTCAGCAACTCTTTTTCATGTATCATAATCAAACTTGAAACATGGACTCATGACCCCATTAGAGGCAGACTCAATAAATGTGGTACCCTTTGACCTCTAGGGGTTGCTGCTATTAGCAAAAATGCATTTTGGCTTGGAACTGTTGATGTGTTTGGAATTACAACCTACTAGGCATGTCTGCTAATACTCTGGGAATTCCTTAGGCCGACACATAACAACCTTTGACCTCAACGTAACCGATCTTGCTGCCATCTTGGACTTTGTCCAAAACGCAAAATCATTTTCACAGTTCACAGATTTTGTCCGTTTGTCACAAAACTTACCACAGATGATCTTCAGACTGAGCCTTACATACTGAGTCTTGATTTTTGAAGCCATATTCACAATCGTTCATCCAACACAGCCAATCGACATCCACTGTGAAGCCGGCAACTAGGAAGTGACTATATATCTCAGGCAATCTTTGGTTGCTAGATATGAAACTTGCTGAAAGCTTACGGCCATATGTCTTATGTAACAGCATTGAGTTGCTATGGCAACTCCAGCCTAAGTTGTAGTGGTGTATGCACATTTATAATGATTCTACAGGTGCTGGATACTAGAAATACTGAGTAAAACAAAAGAAAAGATATCCGCACACTGTCTTTAAAGCTCCCAGTTTAATGGTGGGTGATACACAACAATTCGACCACTCAGGTCTTTATCAGGTGGCGTTTTAATTGGCAGAGAGGCTGCCGCAGTGCCGCATCAGACTCGCTTCTGGTAAGCAAAGACATAGAAAACTCCACGCAGCCACTACGCAACTGACACGCAACAGACACGCAACGTTCACGGCAATTTCCCGGTGTGAAACAGGCTTAACTGCTTGGCACCCTCATTGCTGCTTGCAGCTATATTGTTAAATAGGTTTGGTTGTTTACTGATCACTGTGGGAAATTCTCTACCTACAGCACCAGGAATTCAATGCCTCTCCTGTGTTTCAGAAATGAAGAAATTAAACAAAAAATGTTCGGCCATATTGGCAATAGTTGGATCCAGAGTAAGTGCTTTTAGGAGCCAGAGCGTTCATAGTAATTAGTTAACACTTGGCCAAGTCTGGCCAGAAGTGACCATATTTGGGTAAGTCTATGCATCCTTCCGATGCCTTCAATTTTGACTGAACTCATGTCCATTGTTTGTTAAGTTAAGCTATACCTAGTCCTGTAGTAAATTGGTTTTCTGCATTTTACTCATCCGGGGGTAGTGTACACACATTCATACACCCCCCCCCCCCCCCCCCCCCACACACACACACACTTGGAGCAGTGACCTCACTAGGAGCACACATACACACCCGGAGCAGTCACTGGTGCAGATCATTGGTACACAGATATACACTTGATCAGCGCTGAAAGTTGTCTTGGGATAGGAAAGAATGACCTATCTGCTTGTAGTGGAAAACAGTCATATGTTTGATGAGAGTCATAATGAGAATGAGATGAAGAATGGTATTATTGCCGGTTCGCTTCATATACTGTATACTCCTGGCAGCAGCCATACAAAGAATCTTGTTGGACAGCTGTACTGTAAAATTGAGGGGCAGTGAGTTTGGCAGGATATGTCCAGTGACCTTGTCGTAACCACTGCTCTAGCCTGACAGGGAGAGCTACCGAATGTGGCGTCCACCTCAATAACATGATGGTATGTCAAGACTGCAACCACGAAAGCCAGGCCTTCGGGCAATGAGCACAGTCCAAAACAGCAGTTACCTTAGCATGGCTGAGTCCACCCTGCCTGGTCCGGGTCACCACAGTCATTAGTGGTCAGGCTCCTCCAGTCCTGGGAAACATATGAAATGATGTTTAGGCAGGGGGAGTGTGTGGCTTTTTGCAGTGTAGGAGTTGAGATCTGTGTCTCTTACGACATTGTGGCTGCATGAATATTACATGTGTGGTGTAGCGTTGCGTGTGGCTTGGGCTATGTCTGCTCTGTCCTTGTACTGGTCAGTATCAGGGGGAAACACACCCAAAGTTATTCATATCGCTTTTTTAATCACTTTTTGTTTTCCTCCTGAGGCTCTTTTCACGCAGGGTTCCTGTTAAATGTTAGATAGTGTATCATGGGGGAGGCAGCAACTTCGCTTTGAACTCATCTTTCACTTAACTCATGTTTGAACTCATCTTTCACTGAGCTGGGAATTACACTTACATTTATTCATTTAACACACACTGTTGTCCAAAGTGACCTCCATATGTCAACTATATTACATTGTCCCCGGAGGAACCTGGTACAGCGGTGGAAGCCGGGAATTGAACCCACAGCTTTTCAGGCTCCAGCACGCTAGCCCAGCTCTAAACAATACTGCACTGTATCCTCTACTGAACTTTGCTGCAATGCTTCAATGCTCATAGCCAGTAGGCTAACTATGAGCATATTGACACTTGGAGCATCTTAATGGAACATGACAGCTTTTTGGGAAATTTGCTTATTTGACATCTACCCAGTGTTAAGCGATGTCCACACTACACTGGGTCAGTTTTATTACGGATTTCAGGAACAAATCCGTTCCGTGTCCACAAACACCGTATCAGTTTCAAGGTAGATATGATGTGCGTCCAAAAAAAGTAGATATGGTGTGTGCCCCCCCCCCCCCCCCCCCCCCAAAAAAAGGAATTATTTTAGCCTATAGGTATACTTAGATACTGAAATACAGATGAATGTTTGTTCAATAATGTCTAGTCAGTACACCAAATAAGGAAGGCCTATAGATTGAAATTGTGATAATAAATTATGTATTTTTGTAGTTTGGTCTTTTCATGTAGCCTTGGCAACTAGCCATTTAGCATAGGCCTGAATAATATGCATATGAAATGACACTTGTTCAACTCACCTCAACATGTCTTTTGCAATCATTTAACCTGCCATAAGTCACTGTTACAAACAGTGCAGCATGCAACTACAGTAGGCCTATCATTGTTTTTTACTCTTATAAGACAAGGCCTACACTTCTGTGTAGTCTGATGTGAAATGGGTCTTAAATGTTCATTTTGATTTTTTGAGGCACTCTGACTCTGCCATGACACTCCTGTTCCTAGATACACTGAACAGATTAATTTAGTTCGGGATAAAAGACATAAAAGCCCGACTATATTGAAAACTGATTGGTTGATTTAGCAAAACATGCTAATCAGGATGCGTCTTACTTCAGGCACACGCGCACCACTCCCTCTCTCTCTCTCCGTTGTGTGCGTGCTAAACTCAGGTGCATACGTGATTTGAAGTCTCGGTCTTGCGTGCGCGCTTTTGCTTGCTCACTCTAGATTCCGGGAGATTGTATCTTTATTTGCGGGCATCAAGGAGCCGCAATATGCGGGAGACTCCCGGAACTTCCGGGAGACTTGGGATGTCTGGCAATGTGACATGGTCAAGGTCAACTAACCACAAGGTGGCGATTCCCATGAAACCAGGCAGGCTTCCTGCGTTTCTGGGAATTTGAGTCACTCCCCGTAAGGCGAGGCCTGCTCACTCCGCGTAAGGCCAGGTGGTTTTGTTGGAACTGGCGGTTCTCTGTTGTCTAAGCAAACAGTAGGGTTGTAATCACATGAAACTACTATGAGCAATGTACCTCTGTCAAAGTGACTTTAAAAATAAAATGGAGTGTTGATTTGTGTGGAAATGTGACGGTGGATGTTATACTGCTGCATAAAATCCCCAAAAGACTGAATTTATTTTCTTGTCTAGTGTGGAGTATGACAGTAGGCTACATTTAGAGGTGTTAGGTGTTGAGTCCCCAACACAGAGTAAGTATCCCAGCGATGACTTTACTTCAGGCGAAAGATTATAGCCAGGTCAGATTTTACACAGCTTTTAGCTCAAATATATCCAAGTAATCATTATTTTAAGTCTCAATCTCCCAATATAAAACCTCTCATTCCTCCATCATTAAATATCTCCATTATCTCTAAAATGTTTCTAAAAAACTTTCTTAAATGAAAAAAAAACCACCCCTTTCACTGTTTTTGTCTGCTGACTTGATCACTGGTGATTCACCAGGGATGTCATTAGGCTGTTCCCGAGTAATTCTCAAGTTTTGAAATTGCAGAACATTTCTACATGGAATCCAACTTGGGGCTGAAATTATGTAATAGCAGCCCAAAATAATGAACTTGGTTTCCATATCAAAGAATCAAAAGTTGATCATGGCATGCATAGATCAACTGTGCTTTATATTTCTAGTCTACCATCATGCTTCAGGTGACATGAATGCAACAATCATGAGACACAAAGTATTTTTCCTTGACATAAAGGCTAATAAAATTACACTGAAAAGAGCCTATAGGCCTCAAAGGGCTAATATACGACTTATCTGTTTAAAAAGTATCATAGCTTAGTCTAGGGTGCAATTGTTTTGATCTGAATACTGATTGATGATTTTTTGATGATTGAATGATCACATAAGTTAACAGTAGTTTGTAGTACCTAGTAGTTAAGCACTGTCCTAGTTCCACTTAAAAAGAGCACTGATCAAATGCTACGGGAGAGGAAGGGCCAAGAGAGAAGGCAGTGCGTCATTGTTCAATCTATAGGAGAATTCAATGGTATTCTGCAACTTACACATCCAGTAAGCAATGGGCCAAGAAAGGATTATTGTGCAAGTCAAATCAGTGTTCTATAATCAGGTTTCACTCTGAGATCATCTCACCTATGCACCCCCTTTCTCTGTCAGATATGTAACCATTTAGCATACCATTTCACAGTTTGTAACCATTTAGCATGCCATTTTCCAGTTTGTAACCATTTAGCATACCATTTCCCAGTTTGTAACAAGTGGGGATATAATGATGCATCGTGAATCGGTTGAAAATCGGTACACACCCGTGAAAATTACAACCGGTTGACAGAAAAATGGTGGCGGCGCCAGGATTGTTTTTATTGCTGAAGCTAAGCAGTTGCTGTATTGCAGTCAGGTGTTGCTGGTCATTCCCAAATAGACCAAAACTAAACCAAAACAAGAGGGTTGCACAGAGATTCACTTCTTGCACACGTGTATTTTTAAATTACACAGTGATGACAATGTGTCAGCTGTAACCCCTTACGAAAAACAACTATAGAAATATTTTAGTATTTTGTATTATTATTATATTATTATATTATAGGCTGATAGCAATAAATTTATGGTTAAAATGGATAATAATTTAACTTCAAGACTACTTTTAGTTAGCCATGTAACCCTTCATGGTTTTAAACAAAGACACCATCCCCTCCCCCAATGGAATGCTAATGTGCTGGTTCAAGGCCTATCATTTACACAGGACAAAGGATATTACCTTGATATAATGTATCCATGTGTCATGAAATGTAAATGTATTCATGTTTGGTATCATTCTGATAGTCTCAGTACAAGATTTGTAATGATTTGATTGTGAGAATGTTTGGAACATTCTATAAGTGATATTTCTGATATATATGATATCTCCCCTCATGCTATTCTGATAAGAATGCATAGGTGTGAAATAGGTGTGTGAGTAGGTGTGTCTGATGCCAACTGGAGAACCAATCATGTGGGATTGTTCTTGGTGCCATTTTCCTCTTTGTTTAACTCATACAAAAGTGATTAACTTGCATTGTAAGAGAGAGAGGGTGATCCTACAGAGGCCATGGCCTTGTGCCATGGCCTGGGCTAGGCCTACATAGACCATAGACCTTTTTTTGTACTCTCTCTGCCTGTAACAGAATAAACCTGATTCCTGAGTTTTTCCTGAAGTTCGCCAGTCTAAGATTAATATTAAGTAATTATTCACCACAATTACTTTCAAGGCCTACTATAAAAATACTATTATTAAATTAATCAATCAATGAATTAGCCTAGAAATCTAGATGCACCCTAGCGGCAGCAAATTACATTTGCTTCCAGGGCTAGTCTAGCAACTCTCCGTTGGCTTGTGAGCTCGAAAAATGTAACTTTAAACAGGCCAATCAAATCGTGTATAGAGTCGTTAGGCGGGCTTAACATAATGATTGATGGCAACAGTTTGGCTTGAATTCCCTGCTACTTGAAAACAAAGAAGATGGATGTTGCTGTTGGCCAACAGTGTGACACGAGTTAAGCTTGTTTTAAGTTGGCAAAAGTTTGAACTAGAAAACTAGCTCCGCTGGTGGGAAAACGCATGGGACTCAGCGCTGTCCTATTGCGTGCAGAGGGAATTTGAAAGACAAGCGATTATCCCGCCCCTCGGACTGAGCAATGCGAACGGTGAATGCCCAGACCCTACATTTTAATGTGGGTCTGGCTCGTCAGGCTATCAATGAATACTATACTACAGAAATCTTACAAGCTTAGTATGACTTTAGCCTGTTTTTTTGTCACAAGGGACTTTTGCTCCTGGTATCGTTGTTGAAGGCCTACTGTATGTTGGAGTGTGCAGACAGATGCTTTATGACCAGTGTTGGGTGTAACGCGTTACAAAAGTAATGTAATTACTGTAATATATTGCTGTTTGCGGTAACGTGGTAATGTAAGGCATTACAAAAAAAAATTGGGTAATATTTTACTCGGTACAAACTTCAGTAACGCGCGTTACAATGCATTTAACCCGAAATTAAGTGGTGTTTTGTTTTGATACATATTCGCAAACACCACGTGAGAACAACAGAGGAGAAAAAATCAGCGCAAAATAGTAGAACGTTATCTCCTGATACTGGTTGAACATGACTGCTGCAGCAGACTCGCAGGCGGACTCTATTTGCGGGATGGACATAAGCCTACGCTCATTATTTTCAGCTTGTCAGAGACATATGAAGAACATAATAGTTAGTGCACTTTGTGTGCGAAGCCGAAAGATCTCTCTATGCCTCGTGAAATAGCACAAGTAAATTAATGAAACATCTAAAGTAGTGCCACGCTAATCTTTTTGATTCTTGATAAAACACAAACTATGCTGTTGTGCATGTCAGCTTTGTGCTGTGAACTTGAATTGAAGAGAATAACGGGATAGAAATGCAGAAAAAGATTGTGTAGCCTGGCAGTGCCACCGCTCCCACCACGCGCATCACGCACTTTGCGTTGGGCACCAAAGGACAGAGGGGGCACCCAAATGTAACCAATTAATAGTAGCTTTATTGCAAACTGCGTTTCACTCTTCATCAATAACGTTTACAATGTCAAAATGCGAAAAACACGATGTTACATGCAAGTTTGATACCTTTTGGGTTCTCTCAATCACCACGTAGTACTAGAATTGGTGGGTCTTCAATCATTCGTTTTCCAAGCATTTAGGATACATGAAGCACATGATATGCTGAGTCGACTGAAACGCATTCCATTCAGATAGCTAGGTGGATACCAGGCTCATAATTCACTTGTATTCGCAAAACGAAATGTGAAGCAACATGTCATTGCATACTTCCATTTCCAAAGCAATGAAGGTTGCTTCAAACAACTTAACATTGTGCATATTATTGTTAATATTGTGCTATCAATGTAACTCAAACAAATAAGGCTTGTAAACAAGAGCTGGCAAAAGGGCATTATGACAACGTAAAGATCAATGCTCTTAAAGTGACAGTGCACCATTTATAGGTAAAACATAATTTCTTCAGAAATTAATGTTTAAATACACACAGGTGTTTGAGTGTTTGAGTTATCATTTAAATGTCACTCACTCAAAGCCACTCACTTAGGGCACCGAAATGGCCAGCAGGCCACCATCTTGACATGTCTTTATTAAAGGAACCGTATGTAAAAAATGTATTTCAATTAATCATAAAATTGCCCTGATATGTCACTAGACATTAAGATATGTTCATTTCAAATACTTATATCACTGACAACAGTAGTCTGGCCAGGATATTGTCATTTAAAAAGTGAAGTTGCAGCCCTCAACTAATGTTGATGTTGTCATGTTGTGTTTTGGCCTAATGCGCCACCCTCCACCTATCTACTAATCACAAAGTCAGTAGTGTTTCGTCATCCGGTTGCCAACTCTGCCAGTCAGAGGGGAGGGGAAGGGGATACACCACTCTACAGTAAGTGTATATACAGAAAGTGTATATACAAAAAGTGATTGTAGTACCAGTTTTGGCCACAATCTTACATATGGTTCCTTTAAGCTTTGATTTACAATATAGTAGGCTCTCTATTGATTTTAATGAGTAGGCCTAGGCCTTAAAGTTACAGTATTTCTATCACAATTTAGCAGACTTTGACCTTTTGTCGGTTTTTAACAAAATTCTGACTATGATTGTTCCTTGTATTGCATCATGAGCACTGCGCCTATTGCATTCTACTGTTGTTAGCCTTAAGCCTAGCTCACTCATTATGCTAAACCACATCTCCCTCCATTGGAAGAGCAAGCTGCATTGAGCGTAATAAACTGCATTTAGAATGGCAAATCCATATTTCTAGATATTTTGGTGAAAGTAACTTAAAAGTAATGCAATAGTAGTGTAATGCCTTACAATTCAGAGACAGTAATATTATAATGTAACAAATTACTTTTAAAAGACAGTAATAAGTAATACATAATACATTATGATTTTGAAGTAACTTGCCCAACACTGTTTATGACCGAGGTCCAAGTTTGGCTAGAGGAGGGAATAATGACATAGTCCCCTTTTGGTGTGCCCACCCCAAGATGTGTAATGGCCTCAACTGGCTAGCCCTGTTAACTTCTCCTGGAGACCCCACTGGCAAGCTAGGCCTACAATATCAGTCCCTGGAGCCCATTGTTATAATTAGCATATTAGGAATTAGGAAGAGTGAAAACTAATGGCATGGTGTCCCTGTTAATACAATTCATTTAAAGCACTTTAAAAGTGTGGTGAAAATGTTTCGCAGCGCTCTATGCACACGCATTACCTTCAACCCGGGGCGCTAAGCCACCCTTGTCCTCTAATCCTATTCAATCTCTTAAAAAAGAGGGGAAACGATATGAAAAAAATGATTGATTTCTTTTAGCGATCCGCGCTTTTTCTGACCTTGTGGCTGTCCTCCCAGAAAGCCCTGGGAGAAATCTAAGGGAATTTGGGCGAATTGAGGCCCATCCTGTAGGTGGCTCCCTTGTCTACACATCTGGCCCGTTACGCCTGCGTCTCCACGTCTGATGGGAACGCCGAGTTGCTCACAGGCTCACAAGTGCAGAAAAAAAGGTTAAAAAAGGAATATCTTTATCCGGGATCGCATTTTAACAGATGTAACCCGAGCTTAACCTCTCTTTAGGAGGAAACACTAGCCACAGTCAGTGATTGTATCAGTGCTTACATAGCACATATTTCATCATCTTCTTCTCCTTGAGTCATCTTTTTCGTTTGTTTGTGCTTCTGACCAAGCGTGCAAGTCGCCAATCTTTTGATGGTTTCAGGGATTTAGCCTTTCCCCCGGCCAGTTCCTGCTCGTTTGAACAGGCACACATATTACACGCGTTAGCAATTATTCTGATTAAATGAGATTTATAAGTGAATCTCGCCAACGGCTTTTTTTTCACATGGCAAAGAAAGGAGCTCTGTTTTTGTAAAAGCAAAATTAAAATGCAGTTTAGTTTGCTTTGACCGTGACGTATGTGGGAGTCTCGGGGATTTCGCTTTTTCCTCCTCAGTGAACTCTCTGCCTCAGGAATTCATGGGACTTTCCTAATCTGCAAACACAGACCACACAATGTCATTCTAAAGCCACTCTTTTATCCGCTGCCGAGAAACGGGAGACTGTGGAGGAAAGGAGGAATATTGAAGTTCTATCTCAGAGTCTGACCTTCACATTCATAGTTCGTGCGCATGTCAGAATGACACTACAGTGCAACGCGACTTCGAGTCGGAACAAATAGGGAGATTCTGCAAGCGCCCGATGAGTGAATCTGACGTAGGCCTCCAAACCACTTATGTGAATGTCAATATGTTTATATTGCATCAGAATTTTAATGTGAAACCTTCACTAATGCCCCAGTCTACAACCGTGGCTATCAACAGCGCGGAACTTATAAATGTCAAAGCGCGTGTGCAGGTTTATTAATAATCAGTGGGATTTCCTGCTGTCTAAAACAGTGGCTGACCGTGGCCTAACCTATCTGATGAAATGTGCAGCTGCGGGTCCTTTGGCAGCTCGTGCTGTCCCAGTTGTGTGTTAGCTGTGCGCCTTAGGTTGCTCCTCCTTATTCGTCAATGGCACATCATCAAGTTCTGTATTTTTTTTTTTTTTTTTTTTGGTTTTGTTCGAGTGAGTAATTGTTTTAGCCTAACAATGAATTCATTGCGCACTTCATGATTCACTATTCACACTATTTCGCCACCACAATGCACTATAAGTTATACATGGATGGACAGGCATACGTTTGATCAACTTCCTTTTCCCTTTTTTTGCAGATATTTTGGGGTGATGTCATTTGTATTTTCAAAATGCAAGCGCATACTGCGGGTTCGTGAATGGGCCGATTCAAGGTTTACAGTTAACAGTAGCGAGCTATCTTATGTGGGCGCCATCGTGTGGACAAATAGCATATGAAACAGAATGAAAAATCCCCCACTGTCTCTCCCTCTCGGCCAGATGAAACATTATACTGCAGTCGTGGTCTCATTACTGGCTGTTTTGTTTGCCTAGAGCGCATTTATTTTGGCTTTTCTCCCTTTTTTTTTTTCTGAGCCATGCAAGGTCTTCTGTCCAAGTACTATCAGCTAAGTAAGGACTTGCTGTCGTTGACAATTTCTGGCGCCGTCTCACACAGGGGAGTTGATGTCATGAAAAGCAGGAGCGGACGGACAGGGGTGTGTGTCGGACTGGCAGCCGTGAACTGCAGTGACAGCAAACCACGCAGATTTACTGAATGCAACTGCCGGAGTAAGTCTATGCCTGAGGGGCTGAGGTTAGCTGCCGCAAGTGGCTCAGGCAGTATATGCCACCCTGTCAAAAGAGACATTAAAAAATAATGTATGGGCTGAATGTCACCGCGACCGGCAGGGGCCATGCCAGGGCGGTGTGTGGCGCGTGGAAATGAAGCTCCAAGGCGCGGGCAGTCAGGATCCTCGAAGGCCAGTTTAATCCTCTGAGGCCAACTTGTTTGTTCATTGAGAATATTAGGAGGCCACACACCTTCTTTGACTAGAGCAAATTCACGATGGTGTTTAGTGGAGCTTATGACAACATTTAGTGGGGAGGAAAATAAAAAAAAAATATAGAAATATAGCCCCGACAGTCTTGCATAAAGCTGTCCTTGCAACATGGTGTCATTCATCATTCAAGCTTTTGTCCATAAGCAAAAAAAAAAAGGAATGGCATCATTTGTCCATTAAAGTTCAATCTTATTGGCTCTGGACCAGGGTAGTGTAAGGATTCACACATATCTGTGAACATGTATTGACCCCTTGTTCATTAGCCCCTTCCTGGACTAACAATATGTCAGGATCTGGCCCGGACTTCTGAGTTTGTGCCACCCTGGTGGCCATTTTGTGTCCTGTGTTTGTCTTGCCTGTTTCCCATGTGCTTTGTGTTTACCTGCCTGTCACCTGTCTTGTCTCCGCCCCATCTCCTTATTTGGTCATGCTTCCTGTCTCGTTAGTTTTCCCTCCTTTTCTGCCTCTTCACCTGTTCCCTGTTATTGTCTCGTTGGTTTCGTCCAGTCCTCTGTCTCTCTTGTTAATTGCTCTGTGTATTTCTACCCTCCTGTTTCTTTGTTCCCTGTCGGATCGTCTCTCTGTTTGTCTTGTCGAAGCCCCGTATGTCTGTAAGTAGTTCGTAGTTCATAATAAAAGTGTTTTTTGTCTGTAATTCGGCCTGGAAGAGTCTTGCATTTGGGTCCTATCCGCATATCCTGACAGAACGATCCGACCAATAATGGACCCAGCAGACCCTGAACCGCCCTGGGAGGAACCTCAGCAGATGGCCTACTTGTTTGAGAGCTTAAATGCAGTCCTACATGGCAACACGTCGTTGGAGAGAAAGCTGGCAGCCGTGACCCTAATGGAGAAGAATCTCTCCTCCAAATCTTGGCTGGCGGCACTTCCAGCGGCAGCCAAGTTGCTGGCTCAGACCACTGGCTTGAGGAGAAGCCTGCAGGCGCTCCTTGCTCCCTCCAGTGAGGCTGCTAGTCTCCCACCTGACCCTGCCCCTCCAGCTCATTGCCAGGGGCTTAGGGTGGGCGTGCTGCGCCTGCAGCCGGTCACCTCAGGTCCAGAGCCTCAGCCTGACGAGTTCCAGTTCCCCCCTGAACTCATTCAGGTCCCTCAGGCTAACTCCAGGAGGAGACGTGCCAAGCGTCGTCCAACCCGGTCCTCTGACACCATGCCTCCTGCGCCCAGCCCAGAGGCGCCTGCTCCTGCGCCCAGCCCAGAGGCGCCTGCTCCTGCGCCCAGCCCAGAGGCGCCTGCTCCTGCGCCCAGCCCAGAGGCGCCTGCTCCTGCGCCCAGCCCAGAGGCGCCTGCTCCTGCGCCCAGCCCAGAGGCGCCTGCTCCTGCGCCCAGCCCAGAGGCGCCTGCTCCTGCGCCCGCAGCCGAGTCAGCTCCTGTGCCCGCAGCCGAGTCAGCTCCTGTGCCCGCAGCCGAGTCCGCTCCTGTGCCCGCAGCCGAGTCCGCTCCTGTGCCCGCAGCCGAGTCCGCTCCTGTGCCCGCAGCCGAGTCCGCTCCTGTGCCCGCAGCCGAGTCCGCTCCTGTGCCCGCAGCCGAGTCCGCTCCTGTGCCCGCAGCCGAGTCCGCTCCTGTGCCCGCAGCCGAGTCCGCTCCTGTGCCCGCAGCCGAGTCCGCTCCTGTGCCCGCAGCCGAGTCCGCTCCTGTGCCCGCAGCCGAGTCCGCTCCTGTGCCCGCAGCCGAGTCACCTGCAGCCGCGTCTCCCGACGCCACGCCTGCAGCCCAGTCGCCCGACGCCACGCCTGCAGCCCAGTCGCCCGACGCCACGCCTGCAGCCACGTCTCCCGACGCCACGCCTGCAGCCCAGTCGCCTGCAGCCGCGTCTCCCGACGCCACGCCTGCAGCCGCGTCTCCCGACGCCATGCCGGCAACCCAGCCTCTGCCTGTCTGTCTAGCCCCGCTTCTGCCCGAGCCGGATCCGCCTCCCTCTGACTTTCCGGCCCCGCCTCTGCCCGAGTCGGTTCCGCCCACCTCTGACTTTCCGGCCCCGCTTCTGCCCGAGCCCTTCGTTCCTGTCTATCCTGAGTGGTCTGTCCCTGTCCCAGTCACTGTGCCTGTCTTTGTGCCCGTCACCATCCCCGTCACCGTGCCAGTTACCGTTCCAGTCACCGTTCCCATCTCTGTTCCCGTCTCTGTTCCCGTCACCATCCCCGTCTCTGTCTCTGTCTGTGTCTCTGTCCCAGTCACCATCCTAGTCACCATTCCAGTTACCGTCCCAGTCACCATTCCAGTTACCGTCCCAGTCACCATCCCAGTCACTGTCCCTGTCACTGTCTTTGTTCCTGTCCCTTCCCCTGCCCCTGTGTCTGTTGTGTCTGAGTCTGTCGTCCCGTCTGAGTCTGTCGTCCCGTCTGGGTCTGTCGTCCCGTCTGGGTCTGTCGTCCCGTCTGGGTCTGTCGTCCCGTCTGAGTCTGTCGTCCCGTCTGAGTCTGTCGTCCCGTCTGAGTCTGTCGTCCCGTCTGAGTCTGCTTGTTCCCTGCCCAAGCCCTCCGAGTCTGTCCCTGCCCGAGTCTGTCCCTGCCCGAGTCTGTCCCTGCCCGAGTCTGTCCCTGCCCGAGTCTGTCCCTGCCCGAGTCTGTCCCTGCCCGAGTCTGTCCCTGCGTCTGTGTCTGTCCTGCCTGAGTCGGTCCCGTCTGCTTGTTCCCTGCCCAAGCCCTCTGAGTCTGCCCCGTCTGAGTCTGCCCCGTCTGAGTCTGCCCCGTCTGAGTCTGCCCCGTCTGAGTCTGCCCCGTCTGAGTCTGCCCCGTCTGAGTCTGCCCCGTCTGAGTCTGCCCCGTGTTTACGGTCTATCGGACCGGTCCCTCCGTCCAGGCCCCCTCCGCCCACCCTGGTTCGACTTTTCTGGGGACGCCGGGAGGCGTCCGTTGAGGGGGGGGTACTGTCAGGATCTGGCCCGGACTTCTGAGTTTGTGCCACCCTGGTGGCCATTTTGTGTCCTGTGTTTGTCTTGCCTGTTTCCCATGTGCTTTGTGTTTACCTGCCTGTCACCTGTCTTGTCTCCGCCCCATCTCCTTATTTGGTCATGCTTCCTGTCTCGTTAGTTTTCCCTCCTTTTCTGCCTCTTCACCTGTTCCCTGTTATTGTCTCGTTGGTTTCGTCCAGTCCTCTGTCTCTCTTGTTAATTGCTCTGTGTATTTCTACCCTCCTGTTTCTTTGTTCCCTGTCGGATCGTCTCTCTGTTTGTCTTGTCGAAGCCCCGTATGTCTGTAAGTAGTTCGTAGTTCATAATAAAAGTGTTTTTTGTCTGTAATTCGGCCTGGAAGAGTCTTGCATTTGGGTCCTATCCGCATATCCTGACACAATAGGGATTGTGGTGCAATTGGAAAGTCATCCATTCTGACTAATAGAATCATAGTAATGGCAAACTGCCCTGTGCCATTCGCCATGGGAATCTTGAGGCCAAAGACAGCACAGGGCATTTCTCATGCAATGATACCCCCACAGTGGGGCAGGGGCTGTAGCGTGAGACCCAGGAGGTCTGTTCTCTGTAAAATAGTATAAGTATATTATAAGTATAAGTATAATATATACTCTTTTGATCCCGTGAGGGAGATTTGGTCTCTGCATTTATCCCAATTCGTGAATTAGTGAAACATACACAGCACACACACAGTGAGGTGAAGCACACACTAACCCAGAGCAGTGCTGCCTGCTACAGCGGCGCTCGGGGAGCAGTGAGGGGTTACGTGCCTTGCTCAAGGGCACTTCAGCTGTGGATATGGGCAGGGGAGAGCAGTGCTCAACCACTTCCCCTGCCCACATTTTTCCTACTGGGTCGGGGATCGTACAAGCCCGAAGCCCTAACCAGTAGGCCATGGCTGCCCCCATAGTATAGTAAGTATGTACTGTATATGTAAAATAGCATAGTAAGTATGTATATGTAAAATAGTATGTTAAGTATGTATAGTAGGCATAAAGGTATATGTATAAACTTAAGGAAAGGTAGACACATAAGGGATGGTCCACACCAGGCAGGTCCCGTATAGGCAATTCCTTTTGGGTACTTTTGTACTGGATCCTGCTCCCATTTAATATGGGCCTGGGATGTGGTGGCCTTACAGTGCTTTTGGAGGGGTAGGAACATGCCACAGAGGTAGTTAGTATTCTCTAACTATAGACCCTTTCCACAATAAAAACAAAAACAATGCTTGAACGTTCTATTTGGGTCCCAATCTACTTCCTCTGCATTAAGATAACATATGGAATGTTAAAACGAAAGCCTTGTGGGGCCAACTATGATGCTGATAATGGAACTCTCTTGAAAGGGTCTATAAGCTAAAGTTCACACACTGGTACCTTATCAAGCAGCCTATGCAGTTCTGCTTCACTTCAAGTTTCATACAGGTGAAAGCGTAACCGTGTTGTGGGGCAGCCATGGCCTATTTGGTTAGCACTCTGGACTTGTAACCGGAGGGTTGCCGGTTTGAGCCCCGACCAGTATAGGCCCAGCTGAAGTGCCCTTGAGCAAGGCACCTAACCCCTCACTGTTCCCCGAGCACCGCTGTTGTAGCAGGCAGCTCACTGCGCCGGGATTAGTGTGTGCTTCACCTCACTGTTTGTTCGCTTAGTGTGTTTCACTAATTCACGGATTGGGTTAAATGCAGAGACCAAATTTCCCTCACAGGATCAAAAGAGTATATACTTATACTAGTAACCACAGTAGCCAGGACAACCCTTTTTCTCCAGTTATGTTCCTCTCCCTGTCTTTCTCTACCTTTCACTATCTATCGCTACCTATCCATGTATATGAAGTGATAAAATAAGAGGTGGGCAAACTACGAATTCTGTGATCACGTTGAGGTGGACTGCGTCATGTGGTATTGGATAAAAAAAAAAGGCATTTAAAACATGTTTGATTATCGTGAAGGTTATTGTCCAATGTTTAAAACAATATCAATGGTATTAAATGGTTCTAAGAGTGTACATATTGTGAATGTGGATAATACAGTGTAATCTTTCAATGTTAAAAGTTGCAATTGGTGAATAAACTCTTTTGACAGGTGGATAAACTCTAATAAGAGGTGGATAAACTCTTATCTCTGAATTTCCAGAGGTGGATGAACTGAGTTTACTTGCGTTTAGCCTCCACTACATCCCTGTACCTATCCATTTGATCTGGAAATCTCCTGGGTGGACATATTCGTTCCTCCTCGGCAGAAAAGTGTGAACCTGACGGTTTTCTTTCCGCACACACACACTGATGAATTGTTAATAAGGCCCGTCGTTTACTAAGTGCACGTGTGGCCCTGACACAGCAGATGCCCCTGGAGATAGCAGGCCAGTAAACAGCAGAACAAGGGATGGAGAGGGAGAAACAGAGAGAGAGAGAGAGAGAAGTGGAAAGATAGAGAGGGAGAAGGAAAGAGGGAGAGAGAAGTGGAGAGAGAGAGAGAAGTGGAAAGATAGAGGGGAAAAGAAAGAGAAGTGGAGAGATAGAAAGTGAGAGACAGAGGAACAGAAAAAGAGAGAGAAATGGAATGATAGAGGGAGGAAGAACGAGGGAGATGGAGGTAGAGAAATAGAGAGGGAAAGAGAGATCAGGAAAAAGGGAGAGGGAGAGATAGGTATATCGAGGGTCCAAGGGCTCAGACTGGACACCAGAACAGGAGGCCAGAGAGGGCACACACACCCAGGACAGCATGAGCAGACACACACACACACACACACACACACACAGGGCAGCATGAGCAGACACACACACACACACACACACACACACACACACAGGGCAGCATGAGCAGACACACACACACACACACACACACACACAGGGCAGCATGAGCAGACACACACAGACACACACACACACACACACACACACAGGGCAGCATGAGCAGACACACACACACACACACACAGGGCAGCATGAGCAGACACACACACACACACACACAGGGCAGCATGAGCAGACACACACAGACACACACACACACACACAGGGCAGCATGAGCACACACACACACACACACACACACACACACACACACAGGGCAGCATGAGCAGACACACACACACACACACACACACACACAGGGCAGCATGAGCAGACACACACACACACACACACACACACACACACACACAGGGCAGCATGAGCAGACACACACACACACACAGGGCGGCATGAGCAGACACACACACACACAGGGTAGCTGAGCAGGGCACCACCCCACCGCTCTCTTGATTTCCACCCCACCCCGCCCCACACACACACAAACTCAAACACACACACACACACACACACACACACACAATCTCAAACACACACACACACACACACACAAATGTATACTAACACACACATACAAAAACGTTCAATTAAATTTAATTGATATAGTACCATAATTTATGAATATTTCTAAATCTACTTTACAGAACCCAGCTTGAAACTGAGCCACCTACAGCAACACACACACACACACATGTACACACACACACATGCATGTCCCTGCACAGGTCCTGGTGTGTGGACCATAAGCATGCACCTGCCTACTATCCCTCCACTTGCACTAGATCTAGTTCGCACTGCATGGTCCTTGGTCATCATGGCCAAAGAGAAAATAGCCTCTGGCTCACCTACTTGGCTCAGCTCACACACATTCATACATATGCATGCACGCACGCACGCACACACACACACACACACACACACACACACACACACACACACACACACACATAAACGTTCAATTAAATTTAATTGATATAGTACCATCATTTATGAATATGTCTAAATCCACTTTACCGAACCCAGCTTGAACTTGAGACACCTACAGTAAGCACTGCTCCACACTCACACACACACACACACACACACACACACACACACACACATACTCACACACACACACACACACACACAGACACACACACACACTCACACACACACACACACACACACACACACACACACACACACAGACACACACACACAGACACACACACACACACACACACACAGACACACACACACACACTGACACACACTCACACACACACACACACACACACACACACACACACACACACACACACACACATAAACACACACACACACACACTCTTGTCTGGTTCTATGCGTCCATCTCCACTAACTTCTCCTCTCTGACGGAGGCGGTTGGAGGATGGCTGTGCTGCGGGGCTCGGATGCTGCCGCATGTTGTGCCCAAAGATTCCTGACCCTCAATTATTACAGTTTTTTACAATTGTTTACACACGTTTTCAAAACTCTGTGTCTATTTTTCAAAACTCCATACACAAAACCCACAACGGCTCACACAAAATGCAAAATGCCCCAAATCTCCAGCAAAATGACACACAACATTCAAAATGTCAAAAACACATGTTTAAAGCAAACTTTCACCTCACATTACAAACACTTTTGCCATAATATGACATTTTGGATACATCATGTACACACTGTTGCTCAAAACCTAAAGCTCTTCTGTCTTAGGCTTTCTATATGTATTTCCATACAAGAATGAAAGTTACGGTATCAACAAAGAGAAGTTGAAATACACAATAAAAATGCAAGCAATATTGAAACCAAAAATAGTGATTTTTCCCAAATAATTTGCTGTTGTGAATACAGTATTTTACAGCAAACAAGAAAAAAAGCAAAGAAGGATACAGTGACCACCAGATGTACATGGAGTTTTGAAAACACTGATTTTGTTTTTTTCTAAAGACAAGTGTGTGTGTGTGGGGGGGGGGGGGGGGGGAGAGGGGGGGGGGTGGTCGTGTACAGTATGTATTCATAGGCCTATAGACCCTTTCAACTGCAGAAACAAACAATTCTACAGTAAGCGTTCCTAAGGCATTTCTGGAGGCACAGAAAAATGAGCTAATGGTACTGTAACATGGGGACAAACAAAAATAGAGTAAAAAGACAAATTTTACATAAAGTCAACTTTTTGTAGAACATTACTGTAAGCTAAAGTCCGATTACTGTATTTTCTCTATTTTCAAAGTATCTGCATTGGTTCTGAATATTTCAACCGGAAATCCTCTAGGAGGAGATTGAAAGGGTCTATACCTATATAGAGAGTATATCTATCCATAAACCTATACTAAGGCAATGATTGGATGGTGTTCAGTAAAGTAAAGAGTGTTTGCACATGTGAAGACAAAGAGTTAAGCACTGGTGATTTAGTGTGGCATTTTGATGGGTTGTGTTTGAAGAACGAAATCGAGTTACTTCCTGTTAGATTTTTGTGTGTTAGGTAAAAAATTGTGTGTGGTGTTTTGCAAAATGTGTTTTAGTCAATTGAAAACTGAGTCAAACACTGAGAATTAGTGTATGGTTTTGCAGATTTGGTGTCGGGTTATGATGTTTGGAGGACATGTTTAGAAAATTGTGTGACAAGCAAAGATTTAGTGTGTAAGCAGTTGAAAAAAACTGTAAAGCACATGTCATGCATTAAACATCTGCGCCTCTCAGGAATCACACTGCAACACAACAACAATAGCAAGGGATGTATGTGTGTGTGTGTGGGGGGGTAAGGCTCCCCCAGGGACGCAAGTTACTTCCTCACGACCTGAAGGGACAGATGTTAGCACACCCAGTTACAGTAAAATAATGTAACAAATATGTGTGTGTGTGTGTGTGTTTGCTGAAAAACATATGGGCGGACTGTGCCTGCTCAATGTTCAGAGCAGAGCAGATGAAACATGTGTGTGTGTGTGTGTGTGTGTGTGTGTGTGTGTGTGTGTGTGTGTGCATGCATGTTTGTGTATGTATGTGTACATGCATGTGTATGTGTGTGCATGCTGTCTGGATCAGAGGTAGCCCCCCCCCCCCCCATAGCTTAGTACAGCATTGTACACTGAAGTATGTCTATGAGTTTATATGAAGCTGTCATCGCGGTGTGATACATATAGAGTCATAACAGCTATGGGGTTATGAACCCTCAATGAAAACTGACTGTGCTGATTGTGGTGTGTGAGTGTGTGTGTAAGCGTGTGTGTTTGGGTGTGTTGTCTAGATCAGAGGTCTGCAGCCCCCTTAGCATAGTACAACACAGTGCACTGAGATGTCTCTTTGAGTTTATATGAAGCTGACACCACGGTGTGATACATTTCAAGTCATAACAGCTAAAGGGGTTATGAACCCTCAATGAAAACTGACTGTGCTGATTGTGGTGTGTGTGTGTATATATATGTGTGTGCGTGTGGTACGTTCAGCTCTGATCTGTTATTGGGAAAGCTATTGAGGAGTGAAGGCAATATAAGTGAGTGATGCCTTTTTGCAGACCCGCAGCATAATTTGCAGTCGCAACTCCAAGTGCCTCCTGTGAGCCCCATATTGGTTGCGCAGATGAATTTGTGAGCGCGCTCACTGACTCTGTGTTGCTGTCACCGGACCCAAGTTTACAACATCTTTGTGAATCTGCATGACTCAGTGAATGAGCGAATCCTGAAATATGTGCAAGAGTGCAAGAGAGGAGTGTGTGTGACACACACACACACACACACACACACACACACACAAACACACGCACACACACACACACACACACACAGAGAGAGACACACACACAATGAACAAACAGTGGCCCATTACAGTTTTTCACAATTGTTTACACACGTTTTCAAAACTCTGTGTCTATTTTTCAAAACTCCACACACAAAACACACAACTGCTCACACAAAATGCAAAATGCCTCAAATCTCCAGCAAAATGACACACAACATTTAAAATGTCAAAAACACATGTTTAAAGCAAACATTCGCCTCACATTACAAACACTTTTGTCATAATATGACATTTTGGATACATCATGTACACACTGTTGCTCAAAACCTAAAGCTCTTCTGTCTTAGGCTTTCTATATGTATTTCCATACAAGAGTGAAAGTTACGATATCAACAAAGAGAAGTTGAAATACACAGTAAAAATGCAAGCAATATTGAAACCAAAAATAGGGATTTTTCCCAAATAATTTGCTGTTGTGAATACAGTATTTTACAGCAAACAAGAAAAAAAGCAAAGAAGAATACAGTGACCACCAGATGTACATTTTGAAAACACTGATTTTGTTTTTTTTCTAAAGACAAGTGTGTGTGTGGGGGGGGGGGGGGGTCGTGTACAGTATGTATTCATAGGCCTATAGACCCTTTCAACTGCAGAAACAAACAATTCTACAGTAAGCGTTCCTAAGGCATTTCTGGAGGCACAGAAAAATGTATTGAGCTAATGGTACTGTAACATGGGGACAAACAAAAATAGAGTAAAAAGACAAATTTTACATAAAGTCAACTTTTTGTAGAACATTACTGTAAGCTAAAGTCCAATTGCTGTATTTTCTCTATTTTTACAGTTTTTTTCAACTGCTTACACACTAAATCTTTGCTTGTCACACAATTTTCTAAACATGTCCTCCAAACATCATAACCCGACACCAAATCTGCAAAACCATACACTAATTCTCAGTGTTTGACTCAGTTTGGAAGTAACTTGATTTCGTTCTTCAAACACAACCCATCAAAATGCCACACTAAATCACCAGTGCTTCACTCTTTCTCTTCACATGTGTAAACACTACTTTACTGAACACCATCCAATCATTGCCTTAGTATAGGTCTATGAATAGGTATGGACCCTTTCAATCTGCTCCTAGAGGATTTCCGGTTGAAATATTCAGAACCAATGCAGATACTTTGAAAATTACAGTAATCGGACTTTATCTTACAGTAATGTTCTACAAAAGGTTAACTTTATGTAAAATTTGTCTTTTTACTCTATTTTCATTTGTCCCCATGTTACAGTACCATTAGCTCAATACAAATGTTTGTGCCTCCAGAAATGCCTTAGGAACGCTTACTGTAGAATTGTTTGTTTCTGCAGTTGAAAGGGTCTATAGGCCTATGAATACATACTAGACACGACCCCCCCCCCCCCCCCCCATCACACACACACACACACACACTTGTCTTTAGAAAAAAACTAAATCAGTGTTTTCAAAACTCCATGTACATCTGGTGGTCACTGTATTCTTCTTTGCTTTTTTCTTGTTTGCTGTAAAATACTGTATTCACAACAGCAAATTATTTGGGAAAAATCACTATTTTTGGTTTCAATATTGCTTGCATTTTTACTGTGTATTTCAACTTCTCTTTGTTGATACCGTAACTTTCACTCTTGTATGGAAATACATATAGAAAGCCTAAGACAGAAGAGCTTTAGGTTTTGAGCAACAGTGTGTACATGATGTATCCAAAATGTCATATTATGACAAAAGTGTTTGTAATGTGAGGCGAATGTTTGCTTTAAACATGTGTTTTTGACATTTTGAATGTTGTGTGTCATTTTGCTGGAGATTTGAGGCATTTTGCATTTTGTGTGAGCAATTGTGGGTTTTGTGTGTGGAGTTTTGAAAAATAGACACAGAGTTTTGAAAACGTGTGTAAACAATTGTAAAAAACTGTAAAGTATCTGCATTGGTTCTGAATATTTCAACCGGAAATCCTCTAGGAGCAGATTGAAAGGGTCTATACCTATATAGAGAGTATATCTATTCATAGACCTATACTAAGGCAATGATTGGATGGTGTTCAGTAAAGTAAAGAGTGTTTGCACATGTGAAGAGAAAGAGTGAAGCACTGGTGATTTAGTGTGGCATTTTGATGGGTTGTGTTTGAAGAACGAAATCAAGTTACTTCCTGTTAGATTTTTGTGTGTTAGGTAGAAAATTGTGTGTGGTGTTTTGCAAAATGTGTTTTAGTCAATTGAAAACTGAGTCAAACACTGAGAATTAGTGTATGGTTTTGCAGATTTGGTGTCGGGTTATGATGTTTAGAGGACATGTTTAGAAAATTGTGTGACAAGCAAAGATTTAGTGTGTAAGCAGTTGAAAAAAACTGTAAGATAAAGCCTATGCTGTGAACTTCAATGGACCCATTTACCAACATAAAATGTGGTATACAGACTGTGGTTCTGCTATTCCTTCAGTAGAATCTCATTCAGCTTCATCTATTCCTCCATACAATGCTATTGCTATGACTTTTTGTAGAGTCTCAGGGAAAAAAAGCTTTTTAACCAATTGAACTACAGCTGAACACAGCTACAGGTGTGTTCAATACTTTTTTCCTGTGTCATTCCACTTTATTACACATAACTCTACTTATGGACTTGTTTAGATTTTTTTATATGGGTGGATTATCTGAGTTAATACTAATGTCTGGTGAAAATGTCATGCGAAATTGGAAGTATACTTACTGAAAAAAATGTTCAACACTTATTTTCCCCGCTGTATGTGCCAATGTAGCAACTGTATCCTAACAAGTCAACAAACTAGATTTGTATCAAAGGTTTGTTAAGCTATGCAGCTATTTACCTAAATATTTCCATTTATTCAGAACACAGCTAACCACAGGACTATGGAAGAGCATTGTGTGGCGTGTATTATTTCTCTCGACTCTGAGCATGCACACAGGGGTGGTTCCGTTAATGACCCTCTAAAGTTAGCCCTCAATGGAGTTTCCTTAAGCACCTGATTTCATTAATTGCCATTATAATCAGGCCAATTATACTGATTTGGCGTGCTGTGTGTTTGGTGGCAGTTCAAAGGCAGCCTTCAGGGCCCGCCCAGCGAGTCACACGGCATGGATGGAGTCCTTCATAAGACTCACTTTCAAAGAGTTTAAATTAGGGATTGTGTTTCGCCGATTAATGTGCGACTTCACGCAGAGACCCAGCTAAGGTCCTCTCACACGCCGTGCAGTGCGTACAAGTACACACACACACACACACACACACGCTCATAGGCAGAGCACATGCTGGTACACTAAAAACATTTCTCTCTCTCTCTCTTTCTCTCTCTCTCTCTCACTCTCTCTCTCACATACACACACACACACACAAACCCACACATGCACTATATATATATATATATATATATATATATATAGAGAGAGAGAGAGAGAGAGAGAGAGAGCGAGAGAGAGCGATATCAGACAATAGTTAGTAGAAGCTTTATGTTGGTTACTCCACCACTACACCGGGAGGTATAAAAGCTAAAAACTGCCCATCCTGCAAAAAAAACACCAAACTAAGAGCAGCGTGGACAAATTAGAGTGTCCACGCAGTGGAACAGGAAACACGCCCACTGAGCAGCGGCCTCTGGGGATTACAGGGAGACTGTCGGCCAGCGAGCAAGCCGGCCGCCCACCGACTCTCGCCCCAGCGCAGACTGCCCACAGCGCAGCGCTCGGCCGTGCTGCAACACCTGGCCAACTCATCTCAGGGGCGTCGGGACAGGACACCTGAGCACCAGGGGAGGTGATGAAATGAAGCGGTGTTTACTGCAATAGCCTACAGGAAGTCTGGAGAAAGTCTTTCCAAACATGAAGTCAGTGTTCTTAGAGTCACCTCACCCATGTGATTTATTGTATGCAGGGATGTAGTGGTAAATTAGAAGGTGGGGTGAACTATGAATTCTAAGTATAAGTAAGTATAAGTATGTATACTCTTTTGATCTCGTGAGGGAAATTTGGTCTCTGCATTCATCCCAATCCGTGAATTAGTGAAACACACACAGCATACAGTGAACACACAGTGAGGTGAAGCACACACTAATCCAGACGCAGCGAGCAGCCTGCTACAGCGGCGCTCGGGGAGCAGTGAGGGGTTAGGTGCCTTGCTCAAGGGCACTTCAGCCGTGGATGTGGGCAGGGGAGAGCAGTGCTCAACCACTTCCCCTTCGGTTACAAGCCCGAAGCCCTAACCAGTAGGCTACGGCTGCCCCCTTTTTTTTTTTTTGTTCACTGTGAGGTGGACTGCACCATGCGGTATCAGATTTTTAAAAAAGGCATCATGTTTGATGATGGTGGAGGTTATTGTCCAATGTTTATAACAATACCAGTGGTATTAAATAGTTCCTAGAGTGTTGATGAGTGTACATATTATGAATGTGGATAATAAGAGGTGGATAAACTCTATTTCTGACATTTCAGAGGTGGATAAACTGGGTTTACTTGCGTTTAGCCTCCACTACATCTCTGATTGTATGTGTGTTTGTGTGTGTGTGTGTGTGTGTGTGTGTGTGTGTGTGTCTGCATGAAGGCGAAGGTGCTGTTGCCTTGTTTTTCAGATGTAATTCATTGCCATCGATTGCATTTTCAAGATGAACCATTAGAGATGGAATGGAGATGGAGAATGTGACGCAAGCGAATCATTCCATATGAAAATGCAGAAGATTATGCAATCAAGAGTTAGAGTGTGACTGGTGCTTCTAAAGAAATAAAGAACGTAGGTTGATATTAGTCAATCACAAGTCATTCACAACTTCCCCCTTAAGTTCAGACTTCCATTCTTCTGAATCAGTGACTGTTCCAGAAACTACATTGGTCCAAACATAGACATGAAAGTCATTGCAGGACAAGGCCTTGCATAACCGTTCGCCTTGTGGAGCTCAGTGGAGCCAAAGGCATAATGCTGATCGAAGTTGAGTATGTTAGCAAACTCTGGGACTGAGTGCATTTATACACATACATCATATCTTCACTCACACAACCACTGTTCGTTTAGTCTTGGGTGAGTGGTCACTCGAGTGAATGGTCAACCCCTCCACCTCCCTACCTCATGCCACACACACACACACACACACACACACACACACACACACTCACCACCCCCTCCTCTAGTCAGAGTAGCCGAATCCGAATGTGAGCCACTCTCTGTGGCGACGGGTGACGCTGTCTGCTGTGAAACTTTTTAATGATGGCCAGGCAAAACGAAGCCGCTTGAATGCGTCGTGGGCACGCCATGTTCATTACATGAACACCCCACGCTCATTAGGAGCTCTTAGTGACCAATAGCAAGGCAAGGCAAGCTGAGCGTTTGTCGGCCTGCTTACTCTGCCATTGAATTGTTAAATATATATGGGTCAGACAGACAGAGCGGTGATGCTTAAAGCAACTTGACTGAATATCCTCCTTGTATGAATACATCACCATTGTAATGTATTTTATGATGGAATTTTCCTTTTTTTTTCTCTTTCTGTGAAAAAAGAACGACATTTGGGTCACAAATATTACTACACAGCTATTTTCAATGCAAATACATTGCTAGAAAGCATATTTCTGTGTGTATCAATTTATTTACCCTCTGTACCATCTTAACATTAACCTAACTTTATTTATTTATTCTTTTATTTAAGTATGAGGTATAAGTATGTATACTCTTTTGATCCCGTGAGGGAAATTTGGTCTCTGCATTTATCCCAATCTGCGAATTAGTGAAACACACTCAGCACACAGTGAACAGACAGTGATGTGAAACACACACTAATCCCGGCGCAGTGAGCTGCCTGCAACAACAGCGGTGCTCGGGGAGCAGTGAGGGGTTAGGTGCCTTGCTCAAGGGCACTTCAGCCGTGCCTACTGGTCGGGGTTCGAACCGGCAACTCTCCGGTTACAAGTCCGAATCGCTAACCAGTAGGCCACGGCTGCCCCTAACAACATCCCTATAAGTGTGTTGTTTTCCACTACCATCAGTATATTCCACCTGTAATGTAGTAACACTGTTTACATAAGTGTAATTTTAATAGGAGATGTATGTTTGTTCACTGTAATGTAGTACATAAGCGTAATTTTAATAGGAGATGTGTGTTTGCTCACTGCATTGTAGTAACACTGTTTACATAAGTGTACTTTATAATGTGAGATGTATGTTTGCTCACTGCATTGTAGTACATGAGTGTAATTTATAATAGGAGATGTATGTTTGCTCACTGTGTGTATTATTTTCTCCAAGAAGACAGAATATGTAATTATTCTGAAACCATTAAGAGTTAGTTATTGATAACATGAAACATACGTATACACTGATATATTTCTGGCCTGAGGTGTCTGTTTTGACGGTACACCCATCCAAAGAGTTAGGGGTGGTCTTTGGATGGGAAAACACTAACTATTCAAAACAAGAAAATAAAACTCCAAGGCACTCTCTTTTAAATAGCTAAAAAGGCTTTATTTTCATGGCTTGGTCACGTTAAACTTTAAGAACTCCGACACATTTCAGTGTCAAGCCTTCATCTGGGAGTCAGAGCCCAGCACCGACACCCCATGGAGGTGAATGTCTGGTGTCAATCCCCCAGACGTGCCTCCTAGCCAATTAAGAGCACACCCTAGAGTGTTTGACCGAGCATGAGTTATAAGAATCAATGGGCGTGATTTCATAAGAAAACTCATGGATTTTTTCCCAAGCATACTTCAGAATCTTTGACTGTGCTAGAGATAAATTAATCTTTCTGAAATCAAACTTTGTCATGGATTTGTGTGTATGTATATACATGTGTGTGTGTGTGTGTGTGTGTGTGTGTGTATGTGT
>NW_027468685.1:6710866-6713366 GCF_046254945.1 Alosa pseudoharengus
CTCTCTCTCTCTCTCATTCACTCTTTTACCCTTCCATACACACTCTCTCTCTGCCTCCCTCCTTTCTTCCCCCCCCCTCTCTCTCTCACTCTCTCTTTCTCTCTCTCTCTCTCTTTCTCTCTCTCTCTCTCTCGGGTCGCGTGCTTCTCAGGTTAAGTGACTTTCTCGAAGTCATCAAACTCAGAGGTAACATGATACTTCTCCTTACCAAATCCCCCTTCCACCCACCCTGTCTCTTCCTCCTCTCTCTCCTCCTCTCTCCTCCTCTCTCTCCTCCTCTCTCTCTCCCTTCTTTCTCTCCTGTGTCAACACACAGGAGCCAATCGCTTGTGGTGTTTCGGGGGGTGTGATGCAGAGTGCGCGTCCTAAACGGGCAAATGATCGATTAGGTGAGTAAGACCATGCATAACATACACGAGACGTGAACTCCTCCCGGTTACTCTGTTTGGGGTTATTCCGCTGAGAAGATTTCTCTTTCTCCCCCGTTGTTAACGCTCGGGTGGAGTCATTTATCCTTTCATGGGTGATGAATGACCAGGATTAGTTTCCCTGAGATGAGATATATTTTGACATGGACCATGCTGAACCACCATCTGGACCAGAGAGAGAGAGAGAGAGAGAGAGAGAGAGAGAGAGGGGGAAGAAATCATGAAGAGATATGACTATGGGATGTGATGCAACAAAACAACTATGTGTGTGTTTGTGTGTGTGTGTGTGTGTGTGTGTGTGAGTGTGTATGGTGTATGTGCGTATGTGTAACTTTGTGTGTGTGTGTGTTTGTGTGTGTGTGTGTTTGTGTGTGTGTGTGTGTGTGTGTGTGTGTGTGTGTTTGTGTGTGTGTGTGTGTGTGTGTGTGTGTGTGTGTTTGTGTGTGTGTGTGTGTGTGTGTGTTTTTGTGTGTGTGTGTGAGAGTGTGTATGTGTGTATGTGTGTGTGCCCTCCCTTGAGAAGTGACTTCACAATGGCGTGTAAAACACATCCTTTGCACTTCACTGGCCAGATTGTTGCTGCCTGACGCCAGCGGCCCACCGCTGCACTGCATCGTGGGATATGAGGTCTCCTGCGCTCTAGCAACCCATCATTCCCAGGGGATTGGCCACAAGCGGCCAATGTGCTCTTGTCTCAGTGACCACGGCGATGGCAGATTGTGTCGTGTGGTGTGGTGCTTCCTTCCTGTGGAATCTGTGAGCTCAGATGGAGCAGTGTCCTGCACAAGCCTCGGGCGATGGGGGGGTCTGTCACTACACCACCTCTGATCATCCATCCACCTCTCCATCTATTCATTTCATACTGCACTTCATCCGTGTGTGTGTGTGTGTGGGGGGGGGGGGGGGTGTATGTGTGTGTGTGGGGGGGGGTATGTGATTGTGTGTGTGTGTGTGTGTGTGTGTGTGAGTGTGTATGTGTGTGTGTGTGTGTGTGTGTAAGAATGTGTGTATATGTGCAGTACATATGTATGTGTGTTTATGAGTGTGTGTGTGTGTGTGTGTGTGTGTGTGTGTGTGTGTGTGTGTGTGTGTGTGTGTTTAAGCACATGTATGTGCTTCTGCATGTGAATGCATGCGTGTGTGTGTGTGTGTGTGTGTGTGTGTGTGTGTGTGTGTGTGTGTGTGTGTGTGTGTTTGTGTGTGTGTGTGTGTGTGTGTTTAAGCACATGTATATGCTTCTGCATGTGAATGCATGCGTGTGTGTGTGTGTGTGTGTGTGTGTGTGTGTGTGTGTGTGTGTGTTTAAGCACATGTATGTGCTTCTGCATGTGAATGCATGCGCGTGTGTGTGTGTGTGTCTGTGTGTGTGTGTGTGTGTGTGTGTGTGTGTGTGTGTGTGTGTGTGTGTGTTTGTTTTGTGTGCGTGTACATGGTGTGTATGCATATCCTGAAAAGCATCTTGACCCGCACTCCATCCTCTGTGTGCTAACAGGCACGAATGGCACTGTTAAGGGTACAAGTGCTTCTCCCTGACTAAACAATCTCATGCTCCTGGGAGAGGGAGAGAGAGAGAGGGAGAGGGAGAGAGTGAGAGGACAGAGAGAGAGAGAAGGAGGGTGAGAGAGAGAGAGGGAGAGCAGGTCTCCAGAGGCCAGTGTGTGTGTGTGTGTGTGTGTGTGTGTGTGTCTGTGTGTGTGTGTGTGTGTGGGGGGGGGGTTGTAATGGGTGGAGAGGAGCGTTGAGGGCAGAGTTGCTGGGGGTGGATTCTGCCTGTGTGGGGATGGTTTGATTGGGTACAGAGAGCATCAGTGGCCACTGTGTGTGTGTGTATGTGTGTGTGTGTGTGTGTGTGTGTGTGTGTGTGTGTGTGTGTGTGTCTGTGTGTGTGTGTGGGTGTGTGTGACTCACGGTGAATCACTGGCTGGCATCCGCGTCTGTCTGTGACTCGTGCTAATTACTGTTGACAAGCCTCCAGGAGTCTTTCCTGTCGTCGACCTAGCAATGCAATGTGTGTGTGTGTGTGTGTGTGTGTGTGTGTGTGTGTGTGTGTGTTTGTGTGTGTGTGAGGGGGT
>NW_027468685.1:6720866-6723366 GCF_046254945.1 Alosa pseudoharengus
TCCATACCATTGCAACGTCCATACCATAGCAATGTCCATACCATAGCAATTTCCATACCATAGCAACATCCATACCATAACAGCATCCATACCATAGCAACGTCCATACCATAGCAGCGTCCATAACAGCGTCCATACCATAGCAACATCCATACCATAGCAACGTCCGTACCATAACAGCGTCCATACCATAGTCTGGTCCGAGTGCCCACTGGGACTGAGTTCGAATCCAGCTAATACCCCATCATACCCCATCTCTTTCTCTCCCACTCACTTCCTGTCACTCCTCTGTCCTATCGGGTTAAATGCAAAAAGCACCCCCCCCCCTCCAAATTTTTATATATATACACCTTCTGGTGCAATTTAGACACGCCATCAGTGATGAACCCGAGGTAAACAGGTGTTTCGGGTCTTTAATCACCTTCGCCCGGGTGACCCTGCCGGGGCTGATCAGTCCCCGGCCTGTGTCCAAGTGGCGGGCTACTCCACAGATCCCCGCCCAGATCCACAGCCATCGTGAGGCTGGCCTCAGAGGTGTTCTGGCTCGTCTGCACAGTTGTCCTTTAACTCCAAGGAGTTTGAGTGTTCGGTACTCATTCATATCATGAGTTAGTGTGTGGTTACTGTATGCACAATTTCAGTTGCAGTCTGGTTATGTCATGTTATGTTATGTTATGTTATGTTATGTTATGTTATGTTATGTTATGTTATGTTATGTTATGTTTTAAGATTTGTTTATTTGAGTTATGACCTTGTGGCAAAATATTGGTTATGGAAAATCTTTTTAGCATTGTCAAATTTTGACATCTTGTCTTTCACCTGGTCTGACCTTTCAACTTAAGAGTAAAAGAGAGAGAGAGAGAGAGAGAGAGAAACAGAGAGAGAGAAAGAAAGATATAGAGCACTCGTGACCAGATCTATGAGGCGTCTCTTGGTCTGTTAGTCAGTGGTCAACATCTGGTGTTTATGAATGACAGTCGTGAGACCTTCCGGAGGAATTACACAGCCAGCTCCTGGCCATTTGTCCATCAAAGTCCAACTCACAGACAAAAGCCCCTATTACGTCTGGGTCCACTGGAAAGTGGACATAGTGATAGACAGCTCTATATTCCATCACATGTTCAAGTCCTCCATTATTGTGTGTGTGTGTGTGTGTGTGTGTGTGTGTGTGTGTGTGTGTGTGTGTGTGTGTGTGTGTGTGCGTGTGACATTAATGTGTTACTCTTCAGGAATGTTGTATACTGCTCTGATTGCTCACCACAACTTTTGCCGACTCACTCATATTATACCCGAGACTGAAATCGCTCACAATCTCTCATCCTGCCTCCAAGATTCTGCCTCCGTTATTAATCACCAGACTTTTGACATCATCATGAAATGAAGCCGGTCGATATCAAACCTGGGGCCCGGCCCTGTGCTATATAGCCCAGCTCTACAGTTGTTTGGGAGGATGAATTAGGGGGCACTTGCGCTGCACTAAACAAGGCATGAAATTGGTTTAATGGGAAAGAAATATTAGTATTCTTGGAAGGCCTGAATATGCAGAAAAACCCTGAAGTATTAAAAACGAATTGCAGAAGGTTTAGACGCTATTCTGCTGAAACAGCAGTGCCCACTCCGCCACCCCAACCACAACGTTGTGTGAAATACGTCTACGCTACCCAACAATTAACATTGGATGCTAATAACACCACTGAATACTGTTCTAAATATAGCCATCGAGGAGCTCCCCCCTGTCCTCTCCAGAAGCATCCCTATGATACCAATGTTTAAGAGGTACTAAAAACCAAAATGACTAAAGCATCAAAGTTGTATCCCTGAAACAATATTTGCGTAAGTGGGCCCCATAAGAGGTCAGTAACACATTTTTAATGACCTCAATATACTGTATAGTCCACATTAAGTTAGATTGAGGACTCTGTGTGTGGGGTTTGCTGACCAGACGCATTTGTCCAATCAATTTTGCAGAACAGTAATACGCAATAGCTGTGTGGACCGGGCAATCAAGAGTTAGCATCACTGACATCAGACTTTACTGTAGCAAATACAAGTTGCTCAGACAGATCTCCGTGGTTATTTGGACGGAGAGTGGCCAGCTGCTTTCATCATTGGTCCTTTTGTTTAGAAACGTAGTTATGTCAAGACGTGTATATTGTACATATCCACTGAAAACAATTGCACCCTAAAACTACAAGGTGTCCTGAATGAACGGCTTTCTCTCTCCCCTGCTCGACAATAGTTATGTAATTGACTGACAGTGGGGATGAAATTGGTCTTAGTCAGCGTTTAACAAGGCTCCTGTTAGGCATAGAGGCGGTGGTTCCTCGCAGGCAAATTGTTCAGTCCAGTGAGTGCTCACTAACGTGCGCCACTGTTCCTGTAGCACACCTCCAGACACCCGCAGTAAGACCGGAGACATCGCTGTCACTATTCCTGGCGTCTGGTCAACATCCCCACTGTAGGAGTGACTTTAAACTGTATGCAGAGCCTTGGAGATGCA
>NW_027468685.1:6728366-6733366 GCF_046254945.1 Alosa pseudoharengus
CGTGCTTGTGCAGGACACAGGGATGTTATTTTTGGGGGACACCAGGGAATGAGAGGAAGGCGGTTCTGCACTCCTCTCTGTCTTTCTCTCTCTCTCCCTCTCTCCCCCTCTCTCTCTCCTTCTCTCTCTCTCTCCCACTCTCTCGTTCACCTCACTTCATTTATTATCACTGTACTCCTGTCTTTCTCTCTCTCTCCCTCTCTCCCACTCTCTCTCTCTCCCTCTCTCCCCCTCTCTCTCTCCCTCTCTCCCTCTCTCTCTCTCTCCTACTCTCTCGTTCACCTCACTTCATTATTCATGTAGCCCAAGGGCTCTCTGTTGGGTCCCCGGAGGCCCCTGGCCCTGTACTCTCCACAGGTGATGTTACATTTGTGGAGCGACTTTTTGAGCAGTGTTTCGGTGCAGTCACATGACCGTTTCCTAATGTTCTGATTGGATGATCGTGGATAAGCTGCCCACGGACGATTAAAGCACTCTCTATAAAACTTTGTCGGCCAACATCAATGGGAAAGCACCTGTAACCTGCGTTGTGTTGACCACGCTGCTCAGCCCTGCACGCGCCCAGCCGCGGGCCCACAACATGCAGCACCTTGGATTGAGCTAAAAGCCCAGGCTGCTAGTTTTGTCATTAGCATGTCTCTTAAGGCATCGGGAGGGAGGTTTACATACAGTACTGCACAGCTACGTAGCAGCTAGCTACTGTTACACACCCACTGCACAAACAAATTTAGCGTTTGACTTTCTGCATCAGGGGAGTTTCTGCTGGTCAAGAGTGCCACTGATGATTTTAGTCAGTGTGTGTGTGTGTGTGGATGTGTGTGTGTGTGTGTGTGTGTGTGTGTGTGTGTGTGTCCATCCCTGAGCAAGGTGCTAGCACGGGTGCAGTACCCCTGGAGCATACTAGCTAATCAAAGAAGCAAAAAGAAGTACCCTTACTGTGCAGCCAGTCACTATGGATGAAAGTGTCTGCTAATGAATGAATATAGTTATATATCCATAGACATGTGCTACTAGTATGTCAGTCATGGGTTTTACCCAGAGGCCCCTTAGATTGATCAAAGACCTCGACCATGTGCTGTACCTCAGAAGGAGCAAGACAAATCGGGGAGACTTAATCAAACATGGTCAGTTCCAGGTAGATTCACCTGGGTGATTTTTTGTGTATGCTCTGGTGACAAGAAGCACTTCCTGTGCAGACTCTGGTTGGGTGTGGGGGAGAGAGAGAGAGAGAGAGAGAGAGATAGAGAGAGAGAGAGAGCGTGTTTTCTGTGCAGACTCTGTTTGACATTTTGCAAATATAGCCGAACAACTTGGGATTCATTTGTTCAAGTTCATGCTGCCATTCTGTCCATGTTTATTTATTTATTTTTTACAGTCACTGGCTGATAAATTATGTTATAGAGTATGATGAAGTACACCCCCCTCCCCCCTCCCCCCACCCCCCCCCCCCACCAACCCATATTCAACTCAAAGTTTCGCCCCTGGGCTAAAATAATAAATGCCATTCAAATAATGTCCTCTTCAGATGATCCTGTTCTCCGCCTGCTGCATCTGCGGGCTGATCGGCGGCATCCTGAACTTCCAGTTTGTGCGTGCGGTGAAGCGGCCGGGCTCTCTGCCCTCGCTGCACATGGCGGCCATGACCCTGACCTGCCTGGGCATCAGCAGCTGCACTCTGAGCACCTGGCTCACCTGCCGACTGGCCAGCACCGAGCAGCAGAGGATGTTCCTGGAGCGCGAGCACTCGCTGCACCACTCCCACGAGATGACCGAGAAGGTGAGGCCTCGGGAGCGAGGGATGGAGAGAGAAAGAGAGAGAGAGAGAGAGACTGGGATGTGGAGTCAGGGAGGTTGATGGGAGGGATGGAGAGAGAGAGGGAGAGAGAGGGAGAGAGAGAGAGAGAGAGAGAGAGAAGAGAGAAAGAGTGTGGGATGTACAGTGAGCAAGGCTGATGGCTGGCATTAAGGATCTGGAACATAAAGGAACACGCCAACTTTAGTCTATTGGTCCCATTTTAGCTATAGGATAGCTATAGGCTAACTGGTCTAACCCGCTTTCAGTTCATTAAATAGGCTAAGATAGGCTAACGGTATCAGATTGGGTTATTGCACACACAGAGAAGAGGATCTGTATGTCAGTGGATGGATATCAGGGTAGTGCTCAGCATTTAAAAGTGAGTAGGTGCTCATTTATGACCATCATTTGGCCATGAAAGTAAATTGCAGAAAGCTGCAGAGCTGCATAATCCTGGCACTTTTATCCCTTAAAGGTGTACCGTCACACCAGTGTGATGGGAATGTTGGAAAATGAACGTTCTAAAGAATATCTGGGTTCATTGAATTCAACATAGAATTTTAGAACCTTGAATTGTTGCGGAACGGAATCTTATGTTAGAATGTTCAAAAACCCACACCTTTAAGGGTTACGGTTCTTTGAATCTATTTAGGGTTTCTGGTTTTGGCCAAGAATGTGAGTTGAATGTGGGGCAAAAAAGGCATAATCCAGACATATTGAAGGTTCTTGGGGTCATCTCACTAGCAGAGTTATATAACTGTGAAAGGGGTGATTACTTATTGCTTTCTGATAATCTGCAGCAGAAATCTGTAATTGTGTATTTATTATGTTTTTTTTTATTGCTAAATAAAAGACTAGTGAGAATTCTCAGGGGGAAAAAGGCAAAATCTAGGCTTGTTTGTATCCATGGTAGAGGTCTACAGGATATGTTCTTAATTTCTACAATGAAGGATTTCTCAGAGGATAGGGGAGCCTGCACATCTTGATAAGATATATTGTAGATGCAGTTATCACACAAAGTACAATTTATAGGGGAACTCCGGCTGTTTTTACATAGAGCCCTGTTGTTCAATGTGGTGTACATAGAGCCCTGTTGTTCAAGGTGGTGTCTTGTACGGGTCCTTTTCATGTTGCACCGTACTTGTAAGTGCATTTTGAATCTGTCAAGAGGCACAAACACAGTCTAAAATCTGCCCCCACAGCATAGCTTTGTTCGCCTGGTTAAGAGCATTCACTTTGTGAATAGAGTCTGGACACTCACGATTGGGAAGCCTTTCCAACACTAGCATGGTGACAGGCATAGACTCACATAGCATTCACTTTGAAATCAGTGGTCCAGCCTAACCAATCACATTGATCAGGTGTAACAGAGGTCGTTATTCGTCCGCCACTCACGGCCCTCGAACCCGCCACCTCGACACACACAGGCATGGGAGTCGAACACTCTAACCACTGAGCTAAAAGCCCAGGCTTCCATCTTAGTGGTTAGAAGTGTTCTTAAGGTTAGGGGTGTGAGGATTTACATAGGCAACCCAACATGCTCGCTCAGTTCGCCTCCGTTACACAGGGGTACCTAATGTTACCTACTTCGGCTAAACTTTACAAACTGACAATAAACAGCATTGACAGTCAGTGTTGTGCCTGAACGCGTTCATTGAACGAAAGTTCATGAACTCGTTCATATTTTGACCGAACTTGAACTGAACGTCCTGCATTACTGCCTGATGAACGTTACTGTGAACTCGTTCATTCTGGTGTCTGTGAACGGCACGCTCTTTCAGTTTAACTTCGTTCAATAGGGTGCCAGATTTCTACACAGCCTTCCACATGAAAACCCGGCTAAAACACACCGTAAAAAGGCCTTAATATGGCAGCATGCAGGTCACCATTTCTCAAACTATGGGCCGCGGTCCGCAACGTGGACAATGCTGGTCTGCAGAGTGAAATTATTCCCGGGGCATCGTCTGATAATTTGCTGCGCAATTGATCAAGGAACCGCGGACAGAAAAAGAAAACAAACGTTTCTGCAATTAGTAGGAAATACTTGTTAATTTGGTGTCATCAAACATAGAGGCATAGAATTAAGTCGTGGTATGAGCGTTTATTCAATGCATGCGTGTGCACGTTGGTAGCAAAGCTAAGCTCAACCTATTGGAAGGCTATTTAATTATGAAACGACATTTAATAGAACGACGTGGATTTACGCAACTTCCATAAAAACAGAGCACAGACTATATAAAACACTGTCTAGCATTAAGTATTAAAGTCAGCCAAAAGCTATTAATTAGTCTTAGTTAAAGATAGCTAAAGATCTCCAGATCAGTGATTTACGCATGATCTGATCCGCCATTTACCATTCACAAAAGCTGGTTGTGTTTCCTGAATCCTTACAATCAGGCATTCAAATGAAATGTATTTAAATAGCATATAAATATTCTATCAGTGTATGATGCTTGCATGAGGGAAAGATCCCAAAACAACGGCACCCATATAATTGCTTTTGTTTTTCGAAGTATTTCTCATGCAAGCATCATCCAACAATGCAAAAACATTGCAGGCCTAATTATATTTTACAGTAGTAAAGCAGTACTCTGATGTGCATGTTTTCACAAACTTTTGTGAACAATCTTAGCACTTTAAACATTGACTGTTTTGAAGTGCATGTATAGCAATATAGTATAAAAATAATAATAATTGTGATATCATTATAATTTGATGGGGGGTGGGAGGAGGGGGTGGGTTCATGTAGGTGGGCCCTATGACCCCAAAGTATGCCTTGACTGGGCCTCAGGTCAAAGAAGTTTGAGAAAGGCTGATGTAGACGACAAAGCAGCAAGGAGGCGTCGTATGATCATTTAAACAAGTTTTATGACAAGGTCGGTGAGGATGGGAAAAATCGTACATTTCTGTGCAAACTTTGCCCGCACTTCAGTCACATCCACAGCAAACCTGAAACGGCACATTGAACTGAAGCACCTGGCTAGCCTTTCAAGGTATGTGCAAGCCAATACAAAATCAAAAGACTGTCAAGACAGATCCTCAACCCAAATTAACTGCATTCTATATGGGCTGTGGCAATAATTTTGAAAAATAATAGCTCGCAGCAACATATGAAAAAAAAAAAAAGAACTATGAACTAGTTCATTTTTGGAAAGTGTGAACTTAGTTCAAAATTTTGAATTATGAACTATGAACTGAACTAGTT
>NW_027468685.1:6738366-6750866 GCF_046254945.1 Alosa pseudoharengus
CTTGGCCGATTAGGTGTCTGACTCTAGGAGTAAGATAAGCTCTATGAGATATCTTCATATGAATAAACTGATGATTAGGATTATGAGAGGAGATACATACTGTATGTTATCCCAGCTTGCTTCCCAGTCTATCTCTATACCTCTGAGTGCCATGAAGAAGGAAACAATTGAGTTTCAGGTTCACGATAGTTTTGTGGCCATCCACTGAACTCACCTTATTCAACAAATCAAAGGAAAAACATCCATGTCATCCTTAAATCATTCAAGGCAAGCTGTGTGGTGTGCCTGGACCCCTATGATCACCGCTTGTGATCATATTTATAGCCTGACCAGACCTAAATTTAATTGAATAAAAACTGAGTTGACAGCAACTGGTTGGTGGAGCCAGGCTAATATTTAATTTATGACACTAAGGCATAATTATTACACCAGACTACTTTTTAAGCCGTGTCTTCTATAACTTATTTCAATATACTTTATCATTTAAAGTCAGTCTAGTCTTTTACATATAATTCCTACGAAGAGTGTTCGTAGGAATTATAGGCCTAGCCTACTTTTTTTTTTTTTACAAATTAGTTTTTTTACAAACTAATTAAGCCTCTCTCTTAAGCCTGTCTATTACCCTCCATTCCACACGATGGCGGTAATGCCCATGTCTTGTTTCCGAGCGTTTGTCCTTACATATTGTACGACAGTCTAACTCGATTTGCTTCCTACTTTACGGCAGCATGGCAAACTTGCAGCATGAGGAAGATGATCCAAAGCATGCAAAAATGTCAACAGAAATATCTACATCGGCGCAGTCAGTTCCCTTGAACAATACACCCAGTGCGTTTAAAGACAGAGCCGATATTACCTGTTTGATACCAACTTTCGCAGATGCCTGCAAACTTGTTAATACCCCATACTCTTGCCTGGTGCTCGACACACACAGAAGACACGTTGCCCTGCCACCTATGTATTTAAAAAAGAAGAAGACGGGGATACAGGAGGAACTAAACGCAGAGCTTCTGAAGTATTCCGAAAAGTAAGACAAAATTGAACAATGGTTAAGCATTCTTGATGTCTATAACTAATGTTTGCTGTGGACCGTAATGACAACTAGCGTTAGCTCCAACGCAACCTGACCTAACCTAAATTTGTGTTGTTGAAAGTGACCGTGGCCAGTTTTCAGTCCCGAAAAAGTGGTGATATTAGATAGATACTTTATGCCATATGTTTTGCTCCATGTTTCTTAATGTAGAATGTCAGGCGAGAGTCGACCTATGTTGGTTGCTGTCGACAGATATTTGTTTAAAAGGTTTGCATAGTTCCTGACGAGTTGGCTCTGTCTTCTCCAATATTAATTCCAGGTTGAAGGGAGTACCTCTTGCTTTTGACAACATAAAGCTATTGGGACAACTTGGGGACATATTCGACGACCAAGGATACATTCACTTGAACATCGAAGCTTCGTTTGTCGTCTTTAAACCCAAGAAAGGGCAAAAGCTTGAGGTAAGATATGTGAATGTGGAAGCACAATTTTTTGTACTGACACAAACTGTGGCATCGAGTTTGATCCGAACATTGGTTGTAGTGATATGAGTAATCTTCTCTCAATATTCTCTCACCTTCATCATCTCTCAAACAGGGAGTGATCAACAAGATTGGCCTGACACATGTGGGCTGCTTGGTGCACAGCTGTTTCAATGCCTCCATCCTCAAGCCCAAAGAGATGACCTCGGAGATGTGGCGATATTCTGGGTTGGCCATTGGAGGAAGTCTGGAGTTTGAGGTGTTCCAGTTGGATTCAGATGCTGCGGGCGTCCTTCTTATTCGTGGCAGACTTGATAAGTCCTGGTGAGGCTAAATTTGAATTTTCTGTTTCTGTAGAGGAGCATAACTGTACCACCGAGTTGAGCTGCAAAATACGCTCTGGCAGCCCCGTTTTGGCCGATTGGACCTAGGAGGTATTCCAGACGCCCGCTGGAATGTTCAGTTATACGTTACATTTGAAAAGAACCGTCGGGATAACGTATCCCTAAACAAATTAACTTCAACTTGATTTATTCCTAATTTTTGCAAGTCGCTTTAGATAAAAGCATTTGCTAAAGGAACAAAAGAAAATGATCTCATCATAAATTGGTCAAATGAAAGCTTTCTGTAGCGGCCAACTTCATTTGGAATACACATTGTTAGATCCTGACCCAAAGAATGTGAAATGAAGGTGTGACAAATCCTGACCCAAAGAATGTGTTTTGTCTTTTTGCCCTCTTCTGTGTTGCATGTCTTTGAAGGTGCATTGGCAGGGAAAAAATATGCTTCACAAGAATATGAAAGCAACAGTAAAAGGGCTTAGTCCAGTGGTTCTTAAACCCCCCAAAAAACATGGGCCAAGTCTCGCGACCCCCTTCTCTCTAACTGGCGGAATTTGGTTTCGAAATGTTGTGAGATGGGCATTGGAAGCAGAAGCAGAAAATGTCTTCTCTCATAGGTAGGCTATGTCAACATTAAAGGCATTATGTCAATGGCAGCCTTTGACTAAAAACCTTTACAAAAATGTCTTTAATCCAAACTGCAAATCATTTCGCGACCCCCAGTTTGATAACCACTGGTTTAGTCTAAAACTAGAAGGTTAACTACCTAAGTGGCATGTAAACACCTTGCAGACACCAGTAAAGCTTGCTGGCAAGGTAACTGTTGCCTTTTGGTCCTGTTGATGTCGTCAGGCTTTGAAAGCTTTTCTTGCGTTGTTGTGGGGTGTTCCGTTTTGGATCACATAACTTCATAACTTCATAATTACTTCATAATAACTTCATAATAACTTCATTACATAACCTTGCGTGGCTATCTGTCCTTCACATGACTTATTATTAAATAATAGATATCAAAAGTAGTTGCTCAAAAAGTGGCAAATTGTTTAATTACATTGCTTTAAAGTGCATTGACAATCTGACAATTGATATTATATATAATTGATATACTTTTGAATAACATCCATCATATGTATCAAGATCGCATATCCAGCTTGTAAAAAGTTATTTCCTGTGGAAGAATGCCATTGAGAATATCACTTCTCAATGTAGGTGATGTTCTCTCTTGGTCAGTTTATGCATGTGTGTGCACTTTAGTTACACTTGGCTTTACTTCGTTGCCAAGGCACCTGGATTCTGTGCCGTGGCAGAGCCAGAAATGTCTTATAGGGGTGGCTAGGCTGAGACCGTTACGCACATAGGAGTGGCAACAGAATCCAAAACCATTTAGATGGTTGTTTTTATTTAGCCTCCAAAATCGGCGTGACCTGATGGCAGTAGGCCTGACACCATTCATACCAATGACATGGTTAATAGGAGCTAGAGTCCTAGATTTTGACAACAGCTTGTGATATTGCTTTAAAGTAGGCTACTTGACATATTGGCTCAGGCGAGCTGTCAAACAGGTCTACTAGCCTATATGGTGCACCCCTCTGCTTTAAGCGTACAGCTCAGCTTGAGGTGTTTATGTTAACTAACTGTATAAGATGTGATGCTATCAGAGCAAGACGTTGGAGCAGTGTGGTCCGCAAGCTATCCCAAGTGGTCCACGAGCAGACGTGGTAAAATATAATATAGATGAGTTGTGCGCAATATTGAACCAACTTGTATGTAAATCCAAACAGTTCTGCAACACTGCCTATATGTAAACTATGCTAGTTTAAATCATATGAATCCTCTGACACAATAAGCAAGGTGCAAAGACAATAAGTGAGGTGGTCTGAAAAAGTTTGAGAAACACTGCGTTAGAGTGTAGAGATGGCGCATGACATGCAGTGATGCCTGGTATTTAATTTTAAAAAAGAACACTGGAGATTTAAGGGGCATCGAAATGATGGCCCGAACGTGAGGGTAGCCAGTGAGTGACCAGTGGTGGCCTCTATTCTGTGTTCTTACATCTTGAAGATTGGGATTGCAACTGTATGATGATTTTCATAATCGATTAATCTGTTGCTTATTTTCTTTATTGATTAGTTGTTTGGTCTATAAAATGTACAAAAATAATGATAAAATGTCGGTGTTTCTCAAACTTCCCCAAAAGCCTTGTTCACACACAAAAGATCTAAAGTTTACTATCACAGAGCATAAATACAGCAGAAAATACTCATTTAAGAAGCTGGAATCAGATTATTATTATTATTATTCCCACAGAATTGAATTCTATTTGTGGTGGTAGGTTTGCAGCATTAACTTGAATGCAAAATTTTTTAACAAATTAGTGCAGTGTGGTTATGATTCTAACCAGATTTAAGCACAATTTAGTGCATCCAGGAAAATCATTGTGTGGTGGTCAATGTTGATATTGTGGTGGGCCGCCACTAATAAGTCAATGTATGGGAAACACTGCCCCCCCCCCTCCCCCTTTAAACTTTAAAATGTATCATTTGAGTTTTGCTCCCACTAATGTTTCCTCCACTCTGCAGGTGTGAGGAGAAGCTAAAGCAAACTGATGCTGCCAGAGATGATGCGGCAGCAGAACTCACAACGCCAGCTGACAACACTGGCGCCCAGGCTGCACTGGATGGGGTCGGTGGCGTAGAAACGCAAAAGAAAAAGAAGAAAAAAGACAAAAGCAAAGACAAAGAGGCACAAGAGGACTCCAATGCCCAGCTAGACAGCAGTGTTGACACAGAGCTCACTGACCTGAACTCAAATGGTCATGTTGAGGAGGAGGAGAAGAAGAAGAAGAAGAAGAAGAACAAGAGTCAGGAGATGAAGATGGAGGTGGATGAGATGGTACCCGTCACAGAACTTCCTGGTAGTGACTCCAGTGGTTACCTTAGTGACAAAAGCAACAGGAAAAGGAAGGAGTCTGATGAAGCAAATGACATTAATGGTGCTTTAGAAAAGCCTGTAGCTAAAAAGAAAAAGAACAAGTGAAAAAAAACATTTTAATGGACATGCATTTTCCAACTGCCACATCATCTTAGTGGTGCACTCATTTTGAAATGATCCTTCAAACCAATGAAAGAAGTGTCTCATAAATATTGAATCATATACAATAAAGTATTTTCCCTATTTTGAGATTACATGTGATTACAAGGGTTTACCAATAGGGGGCAGTGTGATGTTTTGTTTTGATTGACCACTTTCAGGCTCTTTTTGTTGAGTTCTGCCAGGGCAATTAAGCTTCTTGCAGCCACAGGCGCATAACCTACCCCAGCCCTGGAGAGAAAAATACTTGACGGACAGCTATTTAACGCCAACCACAGCTTTGTCATGTGTATGACTAAACTCAGACTTAAAGTCCCACTGTAAAGGGAGTGATGTAATCTACCTACTCTCTCTCTTTCTGGGGGGCAGAGTTTCTGCTGGATCAACACTGAGAAAGTGGCATATGCTTTCGTTGCGATTGAAGAATGTGCTCGTTTTTTGTTTTTACAAGGGGACAAAAACACATTCTAATCCTTCTAACACTGTTTCTTTTCATTTTCTTTCATTTTTTGTAGGCTAATGAAAGCATTTTGAACTAGGGTAAAGAAGTTAGTAAGGAAGAGTTACAGGAGCACGATCACCTGCTTTTTTAAAAAGGGTATCCCCCTAATAGCTTCTTCCCAACTCCGTTTCCCAATGCCAGCAGTTAATGTTAAAGGTATAACGTTTCTATTTTTACATGGACAGGAAACGTGTGTAACTGTTCCAAACCTCAGAAATGTTCTGACTCCCGACCAGAAAAAAAAAAAAAAGTTTCCCAGGAAAAACAGACTATTGGCAGGTGTTCGGTCTGAGATCCCCATGGTGACCTCTGTGGAGATGTTCCCACAGCTACAAAGCGAGCTCCGGCCGAGGCTTTCGCTTTGAAATGGAGGCGCAGAAGACGGCTACTAATTTATTGTGGTAACTGTGGATTAATAGACGACCAACATTTTCCCCTTAGCTGCCCCCAAGAATTTCTTCGCAAGTTTCCCTCCGGCTAATTTACTTAATTAAATTTGCATACGTTTTCACTGGTCGTAAAATGTGACACTTTTAGGGCCTTAGGTCTTGTGTAATCCGTTCTAAAATACTCATAAGGGAGCTGGACATCAACAAAAACAAATGTCAGGCGAACAGGGGGAGAGTTGCTGACAGGACGTTATACATGTGAACCCTGCGTTCATACTGCGTCACTGGTGTGTTGATGACTGTTATAGCATACATGAGCGACATAAATTTCAGTTCCCTCGTCGTATCTCAAGCCTTTCGCCAGCGCCTCTCACGCATGGAGCTGCTCTCCTGTTGATTCATCGTACAAATAGGTCGACGCCTCGACAGAGCCAAGCGTTCACTCCTATTGTTTGGGCAGTGGTGCTTGGATGCTCTTCAGATCTGTGCTATGCAGGTTGCTCATGAGGCTGATGTATTGCTCTGTTACTCCTTTATCATTTGCAGTTTTCTTGTCTATCTTTGGTATGTTTGTATTCTTTCTTAGCTCTACATAACTCTGGCGATCACTTCCCCCCCCCTGGACTCCAAAGCTCCCCGGGAAGCTTTTCTTGGTGTGGTAGGACCTTTGCCAGGAGCCGCTCATATTTTAGAATTGTTCTCACTTTGTTTTTCCACTACCTGAGTGCGGTGGGGTTCTGGCGCGCGGTCCCTTCTGACATGCTGGCGGTTTTATTGGGCCTCGTGCTCTGATAAGGGGCTCGGCGCACTCGGGATGTGATTTATGCGCTTTGAGGGGTGGGAGTGGGGACGCCATAAATCAGGCCGAGTGTGTCTCCCTGACGCACGGGCCCACGCATACAGCTGCCAAAGGAGACCTTGTCCCCCACACACACACACACACACCAAGAAAAAAAATGGCTACCAGTGCCTGATACTTTGTATCTTTTGGCTGTCATTCCAGCCGTGTGACATTGTCTGCAGCTAAGACTTACTCCCAAGTCCCTGTCAACCACTCCGAGTGAAAACAAAATAGTAGCCTACATACTTTTTTCACATAGGGGTCAAAAGGCTGAATAATAGACATACACATATTGCATATGGCCCATGAAGTAGAATTCTATGATTTCCAGAGCATTGGACCAGCATGTTAAACATCAGCTCAAGTTTCTGTGGTCAAGAGACTTGGGTGCTTGTCAGCCAATAAGGATGGAGGGGGGGGGGGGGGCTTTATCCAAATTCTGACATCATGCTGAACAGAGATCATTTCTCACATTCAATTTCAGTTTCACTTCTCTTTTTCGAGTTTTTCCATTAACACCAGGAGAGACGTTGGGTTTCTTAACTTGACGAGAACAAGCTGTGTGAAGTCCCTTATCACCAAAGCTCAAATGGACCGGTCCAACTCCGGGAGCTGGCATGTTCTTATCACACCAGTGAGCCCTAGTTAATTGCTAAGGAGGAGGAGATTGTTGTGTTTTTATGGCCGTCGGTATCCTGGAGTGACTCAAGAAGAGTGTATCACAAGAGAACTCTGCCCAGTGGTTCACACTGTACTTACACTGCAGTGTCGCCAACCAGGAATGTGGAGTTGTCAAGCAGATAAAAAAAACTCTCTTTAAATACACACACACACACACACACACACTACTGGTAACGGTAATACATCCAGTCATCAGTGAATGTCATTTACAGGAACTCAAAAAGTAACCTATTCACCCTCAGATACCAGCACACTCCTTAAACCGCACACATGAGCGTACACACACACACACACAAACACAAATGCAGTTTTGGGTTACATAACTCCAGTCAGACCTCAGGCTCCCTCGTTTTATCATTGCTGCTGCCCCTCACCTGATGGAACGACTGACTCACATACTGGGCCCATCTCTCTCTCTCTCTCTCTCTCTCTCTCTCTCTCTCTCTCTCTCTCTCTCTCTCTCTCTCTCTCTCTCTCTCTCTCACACTCACTCACTCACTCACTCACTCACTCACTCACTCACTCACTCACTCACTCTCTCTCTCTCTCTCTCTCTCTCTCTCTTTCTCACTCACTCACTCACTCACTCACTCTTTCTGGCCTGATCCCATGGCACGGCCATCGGTTCGCAAACCACAAGACTTCTCCACCATCGCAACATCGCATTACCCGCGCCACTTCAGGGATCCCTGGGAGATCACTCATCCCCGCTCCGTCTCCCCTGACAACGGCTCTGTTGTGGATACTGGTGGCTGACTAACACCCCGAGGGGGAGGCCCCGGTGTTTTTCGTGAGCGTTGATGGGGGAAGTGTGCCGAGGGCGCCCGCTCCATGCCTTGGACGGCGGCCATGATGCATTACACGGCCGCCCGTCGTCTGCGATGTTAGTCAGCAGACTGGATGGAGGCCGAGGGGCAGGGAGGAAGTGACATCGCCCGGTTGTTTAATGAAGTGTCTTTGATGTTTAGCAGCAGAGATTGATGGTTATAGTAAACAGAGCGAGACATAGAGAGAGAGGGGTCAGGTGATTGGAAATGGACTCAAGCCGAACACTAACTAAGTCAAACCGCTGTTTACTATAAGGGCCACTGCTGCTGTTGAACACTGAAGCAACCCCATCCTCTCCTCTTTCCCACCCTCTCTCTCCCTCTCCCTCCCTCTCCCTCCCTCTCTCTCTCTCTCACACACACCCGGAGACAGCCATGCACATAACATATATGCACACACTTTATTTCCCTCTCTCTCTCACTCAGTCGCATGAAAACCCGCTTACGGACACATACTCGTTCTTCATCTCCCCCTCTTTCTCTCCGTCTCTTCCTCTCTCTCACACACTCGCAGTCTCCTGCTTTCTCCTCCCCCTCTCCTCTCCTCCCCCTCTCCTCTTCTCCTCCTGTCCTCTCCTCTCCTCTCCTCTCTCCTCTCCTCTCCTCTCCTCTCTCCTCTCCTCTTCTCCCCCTCTCCTCTCCTCCCCCTCTCCTCTCCTCTCCTCCCCCTCTCCTCCCCCTCTCCTCTCCTCTCCTCCCCCTCTCCTCTCCTCTTCTCCTTGCTCAGGTGCTCACTCTCACACTCACACACTGAATTTATGTCACCCAACTCCTCCCGATCGGCATTCCGGCCCTTGGCCTCACCTGCCAGACGTGCAGCGTTTTTTTATTTACGCCGGTAACACATCATCTACATACAACAGGCGTCCTGGTGATGGAGGAGCAAGGGAGGTAACCAGACAGACAAGAGGGATGAGATGAGCAACCCCCCCTCCCCTCCCCTCCTCCCCTCCCCTCCTCCTCCTCTTCCTCCTCCTCTTCCTCCTCCAGATAAAGGTGGAGAAGACAGAGGAGAGAGGGAGACTGACTCAGTCAAAGCTTCTCCAGGGACACAAGTAGACAAAAGAAATGTGAAGGGAGTGAAGTATGCATGGGGCTGGGAGAGAACATGCACTGCGTAATGGATGGAGGGGAAAAGAAAATGATGGAGGGAAGGAATGGAAGAGGGAGGAGGAGGAGCTGTTGCACTGTGTATCTGAGAACAGAACAGCTGACTGAATTCTCACGAGTGTAGGTGTGTGTGTGTGTGTGTGTGTGTGTGTGTGTGTACGTGTGTGTACGTGTGTGTACATGAATGTACGCGTGCACTATAGATGCTGATGTGATCTTATCTGACCATGTTTGCCCTGCGCACAATTAGTAAGTGTGTGCTAGCTAGTAGTAGATAAAAAACAGTTGGGAGCAATATTCCACTAGAAGGCTCATATAAGACAGAGAGGACCCAACAGTGGTTGAAGTGTGAGGAAAAATATGCACACAACAGACGACATGTTCAGGTACAGAAAAATCAAATTTGGCAGGAAGAAGAAAAAGAGAGTTAGCAAGACGATGCTGCTGAGGGTTATGATATGAAGGAGACACGTTTGCATGTCAGAGACGTGTTAGTGTCAGTAGACATGAGAGAACTCTGAGCGGAGGAGGAGGAGAGGAAGAGGAGCTTCGTTGGCAGCCTCGTCCTTCCTCCCTGGCTCTGCGGATGGCTTCACACGTAGCGTCCGCGGTCTCCCAGCCTGCCGCGGGGATGAATGCGCTAATTGGCCCTGGCTCTCCCACATATCCTGTGTCAGACTTTCCAGACCCGACGGGGGCTTTGAACCGCACACATGAAAGGGGCAAGGATTTATGGGAAACGGGCGTCGCTCCTGACGTGTGGGTCCGGCCGAGAAAACGTGCTGACACCCCCCCCCCCCCCACCCCCACGCCTCAGACCTCCCCCCGAGTCTCTTCCCAACTCCCTCAAACCTGCCCACACCCCCCCCCCAACCCACCCCGCAACAATCCCTCCCCAATTAGTGATTTGGTAAGCAGTTCTGCCTTGCCTTCCCAAAGCCCCCAAATGCTGGAGAGTCATAAAAAGGGGAAAACCTTAAGTGTTCTAACAGCCTGACCTGTATTTCTTTGCCTTCAAAGCATAGCCCTGTATCTTGGCTTAAATGGTGGGATTGAATCATATCAAAGGGCGCTCCAGTGGGTTATTGACATCCATGAAATCTTTTTATGGTGTTTTCAAAGGCATTTCTGGGAAATTTATTGTGCTGTTGGCACCTCTGGTTTTTGACTTACATTTCTTCAAACACTTTGAGTTTCTCTGGTATGTATTTGTTCAAAATGAAGTATCTTATTTTGCACTGTGTTGGCACTTAATATTATACTCTACCATTATTGTAAGACACTACAATAAAATATTAATTTATTTATTTCTTTTCTCGGTGTGTCCCCATCATTTCTGGATGTCAGTCAAGAGAATATATATTGTTCTGATCATTGATCTTCAGAAGCCTTTTGGGATTCCACAACAGAAGCCTGGTTGTTTTGATAGTTCTTCCACAGTTTGCAGGAAGCTCCACAATGATTTAGGTGAGCAGTTTTTTTTTTTTAAAGGGTTGCTGCCCATTCACAGGAAGCTGCTAATGTGCCTCTGGGAGACGTGTGTGTGAATCTGTCCACAGACCGCCACACTCAGACACACATACAGGATTACTTAACTGTTCAGCCACACACCTGTGACAGGTCTGACTCTTTGCTGTAGTTGCAGTCTATGAAGACTTTACTTACATCCTACTATTCTATCCTTCTTTATAGGACCCTACTTTGTTAACTGGGCAAAGTGCAAAGTTTGTCTGAAATACAGCTATCTTTAGACATTTAGGGAAATTGAGCCGATTCATCAATGTGTGTGCTTCATTGTCTTGCCCATGGTGTTAAACTAGCAAATAAATGTTTTGTTCATAATTAGTTCATTATTAACTAATACATTATAAATGCTTTACTGCCATTAGTTATTATAAAGTGTTACCAATAGATTTAGTCTAGTTATTAAATTAGCTTTGCCCATCAATCAAAATATGGTCCATGTAGTTATATACTAATTTATTTGTCTGACGCATTTTTAACCAAAGCGACTAACAACATGGTAAACAGTTGAAGTTTTAAAGTAATTCTCAACAATTTTAGGACAATATAAAAACAGTAGAGTACAGTAAGAATAAGTGCATCAGTGAGTGCTGTTTTTAACAGTTATGTATCAGTTCAAGATGGCTGGTAAGTGCTAGGATCAGCAAGACTTGTTGTAAGTGGTGCTATGAGAGGAGATGTTCTCTAAAGAGTTGGGTCTTCAGGAGTTTTTTTAAAAAATGGAGAGGGATGTCCCTGCTCTTGTAGGAACTGGCAGTGTGTTCCACCAACGAGGAACAACAGATGAGAAAAGTTTGGATTGGCCTGAGCGTACCGGTGGCAGAGCTAGCCTAATGTACTTGATATCAGCCAAGGGGTCCTTGATCTGTTAACGTTGAAGACGTCTGCTTTAGAGTAGACCAAGTAATAGTAGATAAGTGCTCCTGGATTCACACTAGTGATGCATTTGAGAGAAGATATACAGCTTTGCCATTCTGGTGGTGGGGTTGTTGCACATCACTTTAGATTAGATTATTCGCCTCATATTACGCCTCATATTACTTCTCTTAAGATTTGTTCACAATTTCTGAAAGTTCAGAAAATTCCCGACACTCCAGGGGGGAAAGATTGGAATGTTTATGTCTCTTCACATTTCTCTTCTTACATCCTTCTGGTTGAATGAAAAGCATTTCTTCACGAATCTCACATTTACTCTCTGGAGTAGGACAGCATGCATGAGGGTAATACTCTAACCTTGACGATGACTTTCCTGGACTACAAGATTGCAGACAGTGGCAGAGTATCTGGCTGATGGATGTCATGTCTGTTTTCCCTGATCTCAATCGCTTGCTTCTACGTCTCCTCTCCTCTACCAAGTCAACTGTCTCGTTTCGTTTCCATGGCATCCAGGCTATGTGTACTGTGCACATCAAAGATCTTAGAAGCTGAGCGCTCTAAAATCTTTGGTGCAGGTTTCAGTTTCTCTGTTGTGACAGAAGTGTTGTTACCTGCGTCTGTTTCAATCTCGATCACCTTGGTCTGGTTTTCGTCTAAAGTCCTGGGACTGCAATGAAGTTGAATCCCCTGGGAGAACCCACCCCAGGCCTCTGCATATAGCATTACACCCCCAGAACCAACAATCAGATCAGACTGCAAACCACGTACAGCAAAGATCAAAAATAAATACCTTGACTTTTAACA
>NW_027468685.1:6775866-6788366 GCF_046254945.1 Alosa pseudoharengus
AGTGGAAACTTTTTCCTTTCCGTGGGAACAGTGAGTTATTTGCACTGATTTGCAAAAGAAAGGCAGCTCGAGTATACCGACTGTTGGGGAATGTTATATTTGGTCACTCGCATTGGCCCCATTTAAGTAATAGAAGTCTCATTACTTAGCCTCGCCTTGCACCAGGATACCGAGCAAACACGACAGGGTGACCCTTTGTCAAGAGTCTCTCCTATTTAGAACATCATTAAAGACCCTCTGGACACCCCGAACATCAAGTGCCACAACCATCTCTGCAGGGCTCGCAGACTTCTTCCTCCGGGCTAAATTGACTTTTTAATTCCTAAAATGGATTTTCGTCCACACAAAGGGACATAAAAAGAGGTCTAGCTCAAAGTCGAATTAACAGGCATATTAAAACAGCGGGACGGAGCTCTGGACACATGCCAAAAAGGAACTAACTTTGACGCTTTAACAGGATTTCAGAGCTGAATGACACAACTATTGGCATCCACGCGACCCGAACTGTAGGCCGTCATATCGCATTAGGATTAAGATCCAGTGAGTTCTTCATCTTTTTGAACAGCAAGACATAAATCCCCCCATGTCAGTAAGTATATATACTACTTTGATCAGCTTAGCACTGAAACAACTCTGAAGTGCGCACTTGGTGGATCAGTAGAAGACAGTAGCAGGCTACCTTTGCTATGAACCGGACATCACTGGACACAACACGGCACATTCCATATGGAAATCCATTCATCCATGATGGATCCAGCACTATTTGACATAGTCGGTGAAATGAACGTTATGGATGTACATTCGAAGACAACACTGGCGCCGAAACAAGGCCCGAGAACACTGAATGGGTCGGACGTTCGAGAGCGACATTACTGCAACTTCACCCAAGGCTCCCAGGCCGCTGCTGGTGGTGAGACGCTCGTTCATTACGCGAACTGTGAGCCGTTGGCGAATGAGGGCACATCCGCTTATGGGCCTGGATTTCAGAGTGGAAGGTCGAAGCGGAAACGTGTGATTACTACGGTTCAGCGACACGCCGCTAACATCAGGGAGCGCAGACGTATGTTCAGTCTCAACGAGGCCTTTGATGAACTGCGGAAGAAAGTGCCCACTTTCGCATATGAGAAAAGACTGTCGAGGATAGAAACGCTGCGCTTAGCTGTAGTATACATTTCCTTTATGATGGAACTACTGAAAAAACAGTCTCTTATCAACCTGGATCAAATGGAATTGTGACTGCAAATTTTAATTGTCATTATAAGTCTACTGTGAACATAATAAATGTATGCCAGTAACGTAAGTAAAAAAGTTAGGCTATATTAGATAGTTACCTCGAATATTGTTGTTTTTACTAACCTATATCTGAGTTAATCCGAGTTTCAGTCTTTCGATCAACTCCAAAGTATGAGATGTGTAAAAGTTGTAAAATATTTCTCCAATAATGGGCTGCATATTAACATAAAATAAATTATTTTAAACTCGTCAAATGTTTTAAGACAAGAGTATTCCGTCGTCGGACTTAGTAGCCTAGTGGAAGATCATTGTGTACATACGCCTTTGAGAAAAAGCAATGTTGAAATGTTTGAGTCATACTGTCCATTTAGCAAATTCATTCTCAAATGCAGAAATGTGGCAAAAATGTAATCTGCATGAATTATGAGTATGGGCCGAATGTGCTGAAATTACCATTTTAAAGGTGCTCTAAGCGATGCTAGGTAGCGTCACTTCTGTTGACTTTCAAACAAAACAGAGCTAGCTCGCTACTTCCTCCCCATCCCTCCCGTGCTGCTGCCGTCCAATTGAAACTCTCCTAAACACGCATCTCTTCTGTGATTTGCTGGAACAGTGTGTTTGTTTTTATGGGCTAGGTTTGCCCAGGTTGTTTTTGTTGCCGTTTTTGGACTGGAGCCTGGGCTGTCCACAGATATCTTTTGTTTTTACAGTGTATTCAGGACACAGACAGCTAGCGGTTGGTTAGGTGATGTTTGCAGTAAGTGACAAAATGTTTTAGCCTAAAAAACGCGTGGCATCGCTTAGAGCGCCTTTAAACTGACTACAGCAAATACCGGAGTGAGTTACATTCACTGAAGTTCACTGAAATAGAAGTTGATACTGTAGGCTTATGGAATTCGACAATATGACAAGTGCCCATGAAATCCCCAAGAGAGAGAGAGAGAGAGAGAGACCCACGGTTGCACAGGTCTGCTGGTGGTAACTATAGTTGTCCACAGGTAAGACAGACCTGTTTCAGCACCATGGAGAGTGGTCCACATCACCAGGTAAGAGCGCGGCAGTTCTGTCGGCTTACCTGTTTCTCCGTGTATTTCATAAATAAAAGGTGTAACCATTCGAGGCTATGGTGGTTCACATATCCTATATATTCCCAGCCTCACAAAAAAGCTCTACCTGAAAGGTCACAATCATTCACTATCCTGCTAACCACAGTTAATTGGTCAGACATATAGGCGTGAACTGGTCAGATTTTACAGGTCCATTTTAATACTTCTGTGATAAATGCAATGACGCCTGTGTCTTTTTTAGGGGACGGTGCGCCCTCTTGTGGGTCTTATATCGATCACGAGTTTTAGACCGGTGAGTAGAGAACCGAAGGATGCAACAGCACAACTGTCGCACTACGGTGATGGGTTGTAAGAAGCAGACGTCACTTGAGGTCAGCAGTTTTTTTTTTCATATTTAGGCAGGGCGAACTCCAAATAATTTGTCTGTCTTAAGGCATTTAAGATCGACATCGTGACAATTTCAAGGTTCTTGTCTTTCTCAATGGCACCATAATCTAATCTCGCCGCTGTGTAATTTGTGGTGCGACTGAAGTAATCAGGGTGGACATTGTTTTTATCCTGACGCGGGCGGTCTTTTTTTAATGCCATCGGAGAATGGCGAGGACACGCGATGTGTTTTGCTTGGATGCTGTCTATTTTACTCCCCGTGTAATGTTTGCGTTGCGTTTTGGGCAGCACTCTTTAAGCGTAGTCAACCCAGAGGCGACCTGCTGTGATTGCGGATCAGTCTGAAAACCCCGTAGTTAGAAACCCGAGTCTGCCTCTCATCCTTTTAAATCTGCGGTACTCGGTCGGAGTCCCAGCGGGTTAAATACCTCCTTGCACATTAACGTACACGTAAATAAACACTGTGTTGCATTTACGCAGTAAACTTCAAAGCTCCTCTTATCCCCAAATTACAACGCTTTGCATAAAACTAATCAATTTCTTAAGTTTGAAGTTTCCCTGTATAGCTTCAAGTGATACTAAATAGGCCTACATTATTATTAATCAGTGAAAACTAATCCTTTCCATTGAATATTGAGTGGCAATAGCAAACCCAACATATTTTACATTATGTTTCTTTCATGTCCGTGTGACGTCAGACTTATTTTCTTGAACTTTTCTCAGTAAAGTCTACATCAGCTTTTGCAAATCATGTATCCTCTTGTCATATCATCGGAGCGCACACAGAGTGGAACAGCAACAGGAGTCACGTTAGCGCGCACTATACGCCCCCTGAGAAACAACGCGGGAGAGCACCTACCTACGGCAATTCAGGAACATCAGCCCCCAGACACGGGGTCGCTATCAAGAGTCCTTTCATGATCTGGCACTATGCAGAGAACGCTTAAATTATGTAAGCATCGTAAAAATGTGTGAAAATGCCAACCAATGCCAATTGTTTGCAACCGTTTCAAATTACAATCCATTGTATTTTAGTTCTCAATCCAGTCAACAACGAGCTACAACTTAGGGCCTACTTGTTTTTATTATTGTTTTAGGAAATAAAAGACAATATATCTCAACGTTTTACTTTACAGAGATGTCTTTCACACCATGACAGGATCCATATAATATTATCTTACATTATACAATATAATGTCTCTGAATATCCATTGACTGCATACGTTCCGTTACTGCAGAATAAAAAAAAAACATTGGGTCCAACACAAACTACACAAATTCCGTTCATTCCCGCGTTTGGCATAGTGTCATACTCAAACGTGATGTAATAACTTATGTTTTGATTGCACTAAATATTTTTGCCACGATCTTAAACGACTGTGAAAGCCCTGATTCTTGTATAACGGAAACTTTTTTGATTGTTCTCTGGCCTATCCCACCCCTTGGTTTTACGTCGCATTACTTCTTGTCCAATCACCGTTCCCCAAATACTTTGCGCCTTCCAGGGCTATAAGAACCCTTAAGACTTCGTCAAGTTGAGAAACACCTCCGTGGCGCACGGGGCCAGTGTGAGAGTGTAATAAACGGCATATTCCAGCGAGGGAGTTTAAAAAACCACTATTCCTGGAGCTTGAACTGGACAGAGGGACAAACGCCCGTCTTTTGTTCCTATCCGAAAGGTGATGTTTGAGGAAGAGACGATGCAGGAGGATTCGAGCTCCCCGGAGTCTCCAGTGGACAGCCTTGGTAACAGCGAAGAGGAGCTCGACAGGCAAACGAAAAGATGTGGGAGGAAAAGAAGACCGAGCAGGAAAAGTGGGGAGGATTCAGATAGCCCTACCCATGGGAAAAGGGGGAAAAAGTGCAGCAGCAGCCCACAGTCTTTTGAGGACCTTCAGACGCAGCGGGTCATGGCTAACGTACGCGAAAGACAGAGGACGCAGTCACTCAACGAGGCTTTTGCCTCTTTGCGGAAAATCATCCCCACTTTGCCCTCTGACAAATTAAGCAAAATTCAGACGCTTAAGCTTGCGGCAAGGTACATTGACTTCCTCTGCCAGGTTCTGCAGAGCGACGAGCTGGACTCCAAAATGGCAAGCTGCAGCTACGTGGCTCATGAGAGACTGAGCTACGCGTTTTCCGTGTGGAGGATGGAGGGCGCGTGGTCCATGTCAACATCCCACTAACTTCCTCGTGGATACAGTGTTGGGCAACATGGTGAGACACTCAAAAGTCTCAAAGTTGTTTTCTTAATATTTTCTGAAGTCACAAAGATTTCATGGACAAAAACTATTAAATATAGATTAAATGCAGAGGGAACATTATGATATATACCTGTGCATTTATCAATATATCAACTCAGAAATGTCTGTACGAAATAGGCCACTAAAATGATAGATTCCTGTGAATTAATTAAATTCCACACAGAATTGTTAAAATTGATTGACTGTTCTATCACAAATAAAAACTGTCATGAGTCCTTGACTTTACTTTGCTTTCATATCCACAGATGTATCCAGAACGTCCGTGCTTGCCGAATAGTGCAGATCCTGTAGGCCTACGGTGGAAGGCAAACCTTGGATATTACTGGGGGAGATTTTGGGGGCATTGCGACTGAGCAGCGGGCATCTTGGGGGAGCACTTACTACAGCGGAGACCTGCGGCTATGGACATGGAGCTACATTCAGATCTGTGTTTGAAAACTTTACTTTTCTTGACGATGAATGTTGGAGATATGTACTTCTATACAGTATGCATGCTTTTCGACCAGTCGTGCCAATTCATACGAGGACAGAGAGACTACACCAGACCGCCTCTTCCTATCCGGGCTGACCCCGGAGACAGCCATGAAGTGAATATTTTCATATTTATTTTTGTAAAGAAACTCATTTTTTTTTGGCTCATATCTGTATGACTTTCTTGATGTTTTGCCTGGTCCCTGAAATACATACATATATTTATTTATTGATAGGCCTACATGTCACAATGCAGAATGGATCTGGAGTCTATGCATTTAATGACCTTGTTGTATATATTTGTATATGTTCTGCAATAAAAAACGAGTATGAATTCTAATTCTTAGACCTGCGTTTGGTGTGGTATGAATTTGGACTAAATATGTCAGTTTAAAATAGTCTTTTTTGCCTCTAAACAATAGAAATACCAATACTGTTTATGCAGGTGATACACAAACAATTCAATTGTTCAAGCAGCTAAGTAGGCCTATATCAGCAGTTTGAACACATAAAAGAAACACTTGCCCTTAAACAAAATACTATTGAATAAATGCAGTGACTGAAAAACCGAATGATGACTCTTGAGCTAAAAGAACGGTGTATCATTAGACTGTTTTTGGAGGCCTGACGCAGCTTTAAGTTCAGAGCAGCGGCGGTATGGCTACAAACCGTTGTGGAACAAACGTGTGGTTAGTGACCTGCTTCTAGCTCTGGGGAAAGTGGGATCCATTTTTATGAATTTGAGTTGCTTTCTTTCTTGGCTTCCTCTGACGTTTCTACTTTGGGGGATTTCTGTGCAGCTCGGTAAAACTTTACCACAGAGTGACACATGATAAATATCCCAGCCTTGCTACTTAGACTGTCTATTATTTTTATTCCTCAAAAAGGTCTCTATAGACTACTCCAAGTATTTGTTTAGAGGCGAATAAAATGCTGGTTTCAACTAATTGAACTTAACATCATTTAGATTTTTGAACATCTGATATAAATACCGTGGCCTAATTTAATAAATTCCAAAGTGGAGTTGCATTTAAAAACAGGTCAACATATTTGGAAATTATATTTCGACTTTCACCGGGACATTTCACGTGACCACACATAATAAAACGCCGGGTCACTTCCAACTGATAGCCTGTACCATAGATTAGCTGTCTTTGGGCTGATGTTGTGACAGGTTCAGTGTGGGTCTGTGAAAGCGTTTGAGTGCGTGTTGCAGAATCAAAGCGCGGGCCCGTTTGAAGAAGGTGTGTAATTGGCTGCAGAAGCATGTATGGAATTCCCAGATGTCTATAAAACGTAGGGCGCGCTCGCCAGGTCACCAGAGGGTGGGGGGGGTTAAGGTGGCCTTGAATCAACATTATTCCTCTTTTTTAGGAGCGAGAAAAAAAAGGCAGTTAGATGGAATCAGCGTATTGAGTTTAAAACAGGACATGATGCAGCAATATAAGAAATATTTCCAATGATTGAATAAACAGTCGAATATTACATGAAATTAACATATTATTTCAATGCACAATGGGCTCTGTAGATTTAATAAAAACGAATGCAAAATGTAAACATGGGTATAGGCCTATTAGAATTCATGCGCATTGCAAAATAATGGATAGGCCTATGTTTTGGTTGATTCTAATACAACAAAATGTTTTGGCACAGCCGATTATTTTGCATGTAAGCTACAATGATTTTTTAAGCAAACGTGCAAAAAGAAAACTAGAAGTTATTCAAGAGAGAGGCCTATTTGGTGTCCAAATCAGAGCCCGTGCTAAGTTTGAGCCTGGCTTGGTGGTTTTCAAGTACAGATTTCTTTTCTCGAAGAAAAAGAAAGTTCTCTCAATCACGGCGGAATGCTGCAGAGACTAGATGGATTTGGCGAGAGACTGAGAGAGAAAATACCGAGGCACCTGAAACAAATTTATTTTTACCAGATGTTGTTAGTATTTTTCTTTAACGTCACGTGAAGCGAACAGATGTTGAGTTGCAGCAGGGACCCGCCTTCGGCCGCATAGTGCTAGAAAAGCCGACAGAAAGACGCAGCACTTTTGTTAATAAAAAGACGACTTGGACATTATATTTCGGTCGATTATCCGTGATATGCTTCGATAAGGAGTTTGTTTGAAACATCTGGATTTTTAAGCGGGAAACTAAGGAGCAACTCTACCGGCCTCTTCGTCCTGTGGGGACTAGGAAGGGGGATGGTTTTTTTTTCACCGACTGTTCACTGCTGAAAAACCTTCATTTACGGGATTTAATTCGGTAAATACCACCGTGGCCTACTATCTTTTTTAGAACGCTCGACGTTTTCGCGATGGTCAAAGCTTTATGAGATATCAAAATTAAAATCAAATATTTGTGTTGCCACAAGTATTGCTGTTCTTGGCATTAAGTTGTGATATTGCATGTCTGGAAGTTATGAAGGGTAAGCACGTTGAAGTTTTGTTTCACACGCTGGAATTTCAGCATGTTTGTTTAAAGTTTGGCGTCTTTTTATGAAGTACACAGCTAAGCTATTTTGAGACACATCTTAAAGGTACAGGAATCTATTGTTCCTAGATGAGACCTCTAGGCCCGTGAACCCCTGTCCACGTAACCAAAACTAGCCTACATGTCAGTGACTGGCAGGTCAGGAATACTATTACTACCCTGTAAATGTAAATATCACTTTATTATAAATGCCTAAATGTAATAAACAGCATTGAAAATGTCCCTTTGATTGGATGCTGTTTTTATTTTCAGCTAGGCGCGTCAAAGAACAAATAAAAACGCCAGAGGCGTCTGGTTGATGAAAAAATGTTCAAAATATTTGGGGTTTATTTTCTCTAGTGTTCAGTGCTATGCCCAGTATGGCCATTTATATGATCAGCTGGATATCCTGGCATGTCGGACAAGAATAATAAAATCTTTATTAATAAACTCTAGGGAGGGTTCGAGAACTAGAGTTAAACGATTTGACGTATGCGTATAGAAAGTAAAACCATCAGCTTTGACCCAGAGGGCAACGCGATGCACCAAAGGGAATCGATTCCCCATCTTCAAATTACCGTGTCCGTGTTATCTTAAACTTGAAGCTGTTGTTCTGGGGGGAGGAAGAATGTCACCTTTGTGGACTTGTCGGCTAACACTTCTCACGCTGGACGATTAAGGAGAAATTCCTTCAGAAGGCAGTGCCTCTCACTGTCGACCTTTTCAAATCTGAAAGCATGCATGGCAAAGAAGGTACACTTGAAACAGCCTTTGAACTTTTACAATGACCAAATCGGGTGGATGACACCTGATCTTGAATCTCTCTCTATATTTAAATCAAGATAGGCCTACTGCATGCCAAAAGCGGTTATAGGATTGACTGTGATAATAATCATTGTTTAAATAAAATGATGATGATAATAATAATGATAATAATAATAATAATAATAATAATAATAAAATAATTTATGGTTAAACAAGTGGTAAGGTATATCAGTGTTATTATTCCGTTAAACTGAGTTATTCATTATAAATTGGTTGATATGCTTGTACGCAATAAAACGTCAGTTTGGTTTTGCCCTCTTTGAACTCAGCTAGTCCCTAACATTCCACAGAAGAGACATGGGACAGTTTGATCGATGACGTTGGATCTCTCCAACAGGTGTCTGCACAAAACCTGCTTCTTATGTCAATCCACTCTACTTATAAACAAAAAAGCACTATCCGTACACAATATCTTGCACGTGTATTATTACTATTAGGCCTACTCGTATACATTTCAAGAACATTGTTTTGATTTAAGTCTTATTATAATTTTAAAAACATTCAAACTCGAGGACGAATTTCTCACATAAAGCAGTAGGCCTATGCATAATAATAATCGTAATCGTAGGCTATAATTAAAATTATACCACATGGTCATAATGAAGGGCATTCATTCGATACCAAATAACGATGTGTTATTTAAAGCGATGTGTTTCATTGTGACTTAAAAGTATTTATAATGTCATCCAGTAGCTAGCCAATAGGCCACTGTGAGAACATAGGCTACAGCCCGGTTAACAGGTGCAAATATATCTGAGGCCTAATACAGGCCTACACTTTATATTGCACATGCACCGGCAAAGAGTAGCCTACAGTCTAACACATCTGATGCCATGAACGCGTTATCCATATCAGTCATAACATATTATTTTAGTATTTATTTTACTTGCAAAAGAAAGACAATTTTATTCAAACTATGGTCTAAAGAAACTTTACGTTCAGACACAAACATTCTCGTTTGGTATTGCAAATATTATCTTGCTTGCTCAAAGTAAAAAGACACAAACAGTTGCATTCTGACATTTATGTTTAGTCACCTCTGACAACTGCATTTTGCAAAGGTTCCCAACAACATTTTAAATACCCATACAATAGCATCCAGGTAGACAACATGAAATCAACAAAATGAAAAGGCTCCAACTATGCTTCCGCCAGGAGTGCGCACAGTTATCACTCACTATAATAACGAAGAACACATCGTATTGCACTTGGTGGGAGTTTCCTTAAACCCAGAATCCACACACTCACAAATGCGTATAAATTATTCATAATGTAGGTTATTATTATGTCCTTATGACCTTATGAATGCATGGAGTTACATAAAGTGTATTTGGTGAATAAACAGCATTTAACAATGGAAGTACATAGCAGTCAGTGCCATTGTCAAGGGGTTAAAGAAGCTTCATTATGCATTTAACACTTCTTACTGTAAGGACTTATAACACCAAACCACTTTGTGAAACAGTCAGTGTTAAAATAGTTATATTGACTGATGTCAGTGGTTATGATTCATTATGAATACTTAATAACCCGTTATGAATGTGTTTATAATGCTTTGTGAATACTGTGTTTGAGTACAATGTTGCCATAAACTTCTCATAGTTCCCTTCTCATAGGAAAAGTTTTGAAGTTACATATTAACTTCAATGAAACAAAGTTTTCCTCCAAAATAAGGATTGTGCTATCCACTGATTAATCACAATCCACAACTAAAACATATATATATGTGTGTGTGTGTGTGTGCTTAGCTTGCCAAGATAAGATGTTTTGCTAAACATGGTCTAACTTACCTACCTTTAAATAGGCACTGCAGGTTCAGAGTTATTTTGTAAAGCTCCCTGCATTGCAATAATATATGTGCTTAGATTGCCAAGATAAGATGGTTTGCTAAACATGGTCTAACTTACCTGCCTTTAAATAGGCACTGCAGGTTCAGAGTTATTTTGTAAAGCTACCTGCATTGATTATTACAAGTTGGTGCACGATTTCCACAGTCTGTAGTCAGTTTTATTTGCTAGAGTGAAACATGTTACCATCACCTCTGTGTCACATCTCTATTCCAACTGATCCGCATTCTTCTAAGGTTGGAAGGAGCCACAGGGGATGCATTGGCTTTGCACCCTGTTCAAAAGTCAGCCAAATACTGTATACATTTGTGCTTCTTGGCAAACCTCCACGCAGATACTCTCTCTACTGGGCCGTGCTCGGGAATATTTTGGAATGTCCGTGCGAAGCCTTTGAAGTGTTGCACTTTTGGAAAGCCATTGTGTGGCATGGACGGACGCCGCCCGGGGCATCCATTCTGCAGGTTCTGGAGTTCTGGAGTTCTGTCTTGGTCATGTCTGTCCGGGCCGTGAAGGACGAGATGAATCCATGATTTCATTTGACTGAGGGCCCTTTTCATCTGTGATTTACTGGGTCCACTGCTCTGCACCATAACTGGAACCACATGGGCCTCCACGTCTCCCTCACATCAACACTGCTGCATGTCTGCACTAAAACAAAGACAGAACACAGAGAGAGAGAGAGAGAGAGAGAGAGAGAAGGGCGAAGCCATGCTCATGCGAATCTGGATTCCACTCATATCTAAATTATCTGGATAGTTGAGCATCAGACCATTCTTTTCCACTTGAATCCCATCCAGATGATGTTGCTTTGCTCCGTGGGCTTGCTTCCACTGATGATCCTGTGTTCCCTGTCTCCTCCTGTTTGATCTCTCTGGGTTGCTCTTGTGGGCTGTCAGTGGTGCTACGCTTGCTGTTAGTGCTAGCCTGGCAGACTGATTTTCACTTGAGCATATATAATGGCACACGCTTGGGAAGGTTATTTCTGCAGTGACGTTTGGCGTAGCGCTGAATGGAAGATTCTATCAGTATCGTTTGAACGTTTGAATTCTTTAATGCAGACTGTAAAAGTGCTTTACTGTATTCATCAGATCCACCAGCCAAAAGAAATATATTACACTTAATCTTAAATCCTGCATAGAAAATAAACAGTGGCTCGACATTGGCAGTCATTACTTCTCATTTCTGAAATGTTTGTTATAGGATCCCCCCAGGCTTGGGAACAAAGTCAAATTCCTTAATATCAGTCCTGTCTGGTACTAATTTCTGAGTATGCTGGAAGAGATTTTATAATACAGAATGTCACCTCTTCATCATCATCATCATCGTTAAAATACATCTGAAAGTCATAATTCCCTTCTTCTGCCTTCGACTCATTCCCCTTCCACCACTGTCTCCTTCCATACACATGACTAGTGCTTATTTCCTGCACTCCCAATCCTTTGGAAGATTTGGAATGTCACATATTACCAACCGTACCGTATTTTCAACCTCTTACGTGTATGTGTCACTTATTATTTATTTTCTATACAAACCAAGACTGCAGATTCCTAAAGAAACGCAAGCACCCACACCATAAGTGTATCTAAATTAGCTATGTACCAAAAATTACATTTTACCGTGACTTGAAGAGCTGTAAACAGTCTTGTAAGGCTGCGTGTACAAATCCGCTTGGAGCTCCAGTGGAATTTTGATTTGCGATGAGATTTCTCAGTCTAACCGTTGATGTGAGGTGAGAAAGGTTGGAAATAGGCCCCCACCAGCCCAGTGCTAAACTCCGAGCGTGGTAAACTAAATCGGATATTTCAGGCAGTAAAAGCCCCGGTAAGAACCAAACTACATTTTGTTCAAATTTACACACGTATTACAAGTATTAAAAAACAAATGGTTGAGGAAATGGTTGGTAATTAGTACGTTTACGATAGTATATTATTTTAATATTTCTTGTT
>NW_027468685.1:6810866-6818366 GCF_046254945.1 Alosa pseudoharengus
TCCTGCTGCTGACTCCAGTGCAGCCGTGTCCAGGTCTGCCCCTCTCTCCAGAGCCGTTCTGCTGAATGCAGGACATTATCTGCAAATGATACCCACCGTTTACCCTAGTGAGTTCTGTGCTGACAGACTGGTGCATTTGATTCCTACTTTCCCCTCTCTCTCTCTCTCTCTCTCTCTCTCTCTCTCTCTCTCTCTCCTCCTTGTTCCCACTCTCCATTTCTCATTCTCTCTCTTTCTCATCTTTCTCATTTTCTCTCTCTCTCTTTCTCCTTCTCTCTTTCTCTCTCTTTCTCATTCTCTCCCTTTCTCTCTCTCTCTCTCTCTCTCTCTCTCTCTCTCTCCACCTTGTTCCCACTCTCCATTTCTCATTCTTTCTCTTTCTCTCTCTTTCTCTCTCTCCCTCTCTCTCTCTCTCTCTGTCTCTCTCTCTCTTCCTCTGTCTCTCTCTCACACACACACACCCTCTCTCTCTCTCTCTCTCTCTCTCTCTCCTCCTTGTTCCCACTCTCCATTTCTCATTCTCTCTCTTTCTCATCTTTCTCATTTTCTCTCTCTCTCTTTCTCCTTCTCTCTTTCTCTCTCTTTCTCATTCTCTCCCTTTCTCTCTCTCTCTCTCTCTCTCCACCTTGTTCCCACTCTCCATTTCTCTTTCTCTCTCTTTCTCTCTCTCCCTCTCTCTCTCTCTCCCCCCCTTGTTCCCACTCTCCATCTCTCCGCTCTCCCATCTTCTCACCCTGAGCTGAGCTTGGACCTCAGACGTGTAGAGGAGTTATTTTCCTTCACTGAACATAAAAATCCTTTTCAAAGGTGTTCTGGCCAGGGTTAATCAAATCTGACGTCCTCTATCCTGCATTCTCGTCTTGTTGTTTTCACCACTCACTTTGCAATTTCAATAATTGATTACAAGAACAAAAAATAATTTTAATGAAAACTCATGTAAATGCAACATTCTTACTATTTTGCGCCAAGTAAGAGGAAATTACAAAGACAGAAATTAATACTTTGACCAAAACATTGACCAGCTGGTTAGCACACACTTTATAAAAAACGCCGTAGGTTGCTCTGAGAGAGCAAAATTAGACACACTCAGAGATCGGAGGCTTTGATCAGCTTTGTCTCTGAAAGCGCACAGCGTGGCTTGGAGAAACACAACTGCTTGAGATGACAGCTCGTCACAATTCTCAAAGACGGGAGATTCATGAACCCTCTGTGATGCCTCTCTAATCAGGGCGTGACGAATGTGGCATAAACCTGAACCTAGCTGTTGCATGAAAGAGAAGAAAGAACACATGAAATGGAAACCTCCCCGAGTTGAGAGAGGACATGAGAGAAACAACAACTCTGGAGCAGTGTCTTTGAGTGACCACATTAAAGCAGCAGGGCTCGCTAGGTGCCCGCGTCATCAGAACCCACACATTTAACAGTCATTAAGTGTCAGCGAAAAAAGGAAATGCTGAGAGCAGCTCCATATCTCTCTCTCACAGACACACACACACACACACACACACACACACACACACACACACACATACACCCCCCCCCCACACACACACACACACACACACACAAAGACCCAGCCACAGACACAGACACACACTCACATACACACAAGCAAATCCGCACTCTCTTTCTCCCTCTCATTCTCACACACTCATGCATATACAGTACACACAGCCAGACACACACACACACACACACACACTCATTCACACACACACACACACACACACACACACACACACTAAGGCTTTCCGTTAATCAAATGCTAGATTGCAAATGCAACCGAACCCGTCCGTCCCTGCCCCGCTCACAGCCTGATCAAACGACGGTGCAGCGGGCGGCGGTGCAGTGGGCGGTGGGGAGGGCCCAGTCCGGTCCGCATATTAATATCTCTACATTAGCCAGGGAGCGCACGCACAGATGGGGATCTGTTCTGCTCAGCGTCAGGCCTGATTTGTGGCCTCACTTGAAAACAGATCCCAGAAAGGCGCTTGACCTGCTCGCGGGGAGGGAGGAAGGGAATCATCTGCCCCCACCCCAACCATCCACCCCCACCTCCCCGCCCTTCTACCAACCGTCCTGATTGGGTTGCTGATTACAACCATGGTGATTACAACACAAGTGCTGCAGCCCCTGTAACCTCCCCCAAACCATTACTAACCCCTTCAGCATTCTCACATAGGGGACTCTAGACATACCTATCAAATAGCCTCGCCAAAGCACAGCATCCCATCCAATCTCTACAGGTATTCAATACAATACAAGCTTGTCTGGAACTCTTGTTTTGGTTCAGTGCATTACTGGAGAGGTGTTTTTTTTTTTTTTTTTGGGGGGGGGGCTTTTTATGCCTTTAATGACAGTGGAGAGTGACAGGAAGCGAATGGGAGAGAGAGTCGGGGTGGGATCCGGAAAGGACCACGGGGTGGGAATCGAACCTGGGTCGCCGGCGTACAGTGCAGGTGCCCCAGCCAGTTGTGCCACAGCTAGGGCCCTTGTTCTCATTATAGCATGAACATACTGTAGCTTTCCTGAGCCATCTGATGTGGGAATGTGCAAGGGATTCACAAAGCACAAACATTCACAAACAAAGTGAGACAGTGACAACAAATCCTCACACCAGTGTCTCGCTCGAAATCCACAAACGAAATCCTGGCGGCCGCGGATTGACGACCTCAAATAACTCATTTGACCCGGGAGGAAGTGAGGGTTGACCTCTCGCTGTCCACAAATACCCCGACGCTCCCCGAGGCCTTGTCCCCATGTCCAGCAAAGCCTGACCGCAGCGACCTCCCTCACACCACAGGCATCCACACTGATCAACCGGACAACCACAGACAGCGAGTGTGTAATCTCTCACAGATGTGCTACGGAGATACAGACAGAGAGAGAGAGAGAGAGAGATAGCGTCAAAGATAGAGAGAAAGGTATAGAAATAGACAGAGAGAGACACAGCTTTAAAGATAGAGAGAAATATATATATATATATATATAGAGAGAGAGAGAGAGAGAGAGAGAGAGGAAAGTAGGAATCAAATGCACCAGTCTGTCAGCACAGAGAGAAAGGTATAGAAATAGACAGAGAGAGAGACACAGCTTTAAAGATATATATATATATATATAGAGAGAGAGAGTCTGTCAGCACAGAGAGAAAGGTTTAGAATGAGACAGAGAGAGAGAGAGAGAGGTAGGGAGGGAAAGAAGGAAAGAGAATGAAACTGAGAGAGAGTAAAACAGCATAGAATTATTTATTTCACATTATGACTGGCCGAGGAACATTTTAATAACTGCCAGTATCCCACACTAAAAAGGACAATAGAGAAGACGATAGGAGTCAATAATAACATGGAATAATGTTGAGCAGTGGAGGGTTATTTATTTATTTATTAGAGTGTATTTGATAGGGACAGCTACAGCACACATAGACAAACTGAAAACAACTATCTGATGCATCAATATCATAGTGTAATATCATAGTGTTTATTGCTAATGCTAATTTACAACACTTGTCCCTGGAACAAGATGTACACAAGACGTTTAGAAGAGGGGTGGACAGAGAAGAACCGATCTCCAGAGAAAGAGAAGATAAAACGCTAGACATGCATGCGTCCATAAACGTCATGTGGCCCAGCGGGAGGCGAGTTCTAGCATTTTGCATCTCGGCCCAGGTCACCGAGCTACATAAAGATTAGCAATGTCAGCATGTCAGCAAAAGAGAGAGAGAGAGAGAGAGAGAGAGCACTGCCGTGCTAAGCTACCTAGCCCTGGGCTATTTGTGTTAGATATTGAGTTAAGCATAACCTCCTTAGCCTCGGCATACCAAGGAAAAAAAGCGTTTTTTGATGTGGGGCCCCTCTCGGAAGAAAAATAAACATTAAGTATTATAAAGGAAAGACAGAGTAGATTCAAAAAGATATGTGCATAATTAGATTCATTTCAGGCCTTTTTTCTTAGGGCTGATGTTATTAAATTATGGAGGTTTTCAATAATATTTTTTTTTAATTCAAGTCCCCATTTTGGCCGACATGAAAAGGAGAGAGGCTCTCAAATCGCTATTGTTTACGCTAACATCAATCTAAAACGTTTCCGAGACATTCTGGAACATGTTGTGTTTGGGTGGAATAAGTTGTATTTTTTTTTTAGAATATGGAATTCCATAGCTTTCTACCCCAGTGACAGATTTATATCAAGATGAAATCTAGAAAGAACAAAAGAGGAAAATTAAAGCAGTGTATAGGAAGAGATAGATAGATAGATAGATAGATAGATAGATAGAGGGAAAGACATAACATTTATCCTCCTATCATTTAACAAAAAGTTGAGAGAGAGAGCACATGTCATTAAAATGGAGGAAAAGTCAAAAGAGAGTGTAAAAGAGAGGGAGAGCAGTTCTCAGGCCATCATTAAAGGAACACAGCGCAAGAGAGAGAGAGAGAGAGAGAGAGAGAGTAGGAGGGAGGGAGCATTTCCCCTCCTGTCATTTGGCACTGAGTTTAAAGGCAGTGGGGTTTTATAGGTCTCTGGGGGGCTTCCCCTTACACCCACAAGCACCAGTAGCTCCATGCTCAGGGCCTGGCCCTGGCCCTGGATAAAGACCTAGACCTGGATGAGATGGGATGGGATGGGAGAGCATGCAGTTGGGTGGGGTGGGGTGGGTTGGGGTGGGACTAGGGTCTGGGGCCGAGGCTGGTTTGGCTGGGCAAGCCCTGACTCACCTTGGCCTGTCTCTGTGGGGCTGGTTGGGAGAGGGGGGTGGGGTTGGCAGCTGGAGGAGCAGGCCTGTGGTGAGGGATGGAGATGTATGGAGTAGGAGAGACGGGATGGAGGAGGAGGGTGGAGGAATGGGACGAACGGGAGGAGGAGGGTGGAGGAACAAGAGGAACGGGAGAGGGAGGGAGGAACGGGAGGAGTGCTGCTGCTGCTGCTTGTTTGATGCTTGAGTGTCACTGAACCCAACAACCAGGCTGCATTCAATCACGCTGATGGCACAGACAACGTGTGTATGTGTGAGAGTATATGCCAGCGAAAGAGATGTAAAGAGAAACTGTGTGCATACAGTCCTATGTAAGAGAGTGAAAAAGAGAAAGAATGTGTGTGTGTGTGCGTGTATGCGTGCGCTCGCGTGCGTGCGTGTGTGTGTGTGTGTGTGTGTGTTTGTGTGTGTGTGTGTGTGTTTGTGTATGTTTGTGTGTGTGTGAGGTAGAGGATGCCTGCGAGTGCTCCTTAACTACCACCGTTCCTCAGCAGCACCTATCCAACTCTCACACCCACCCGCTATCCACACACACACATACACACACACACACACACACACCTCTTCCTCCCACACACACACACCTCCCATCCAGCAGGAGATAAACCAGCTCCCTTTGAACTCCCCCAGAAGTAAGTCTGACATCCCCCCCCTCCCCAACACACACACACACACACTCCCTCCCCTCCTTCTTAACCTGCAGCCTTATCTCCTTCAACTTGAAATGGGGGAGTATTGATCCTGCTGAGCGCTTGAGATAACAGTATGGACGATGGGAGCCATCCGACTGACAGGCCCATAAACCTGGCCTGCTCCACTTCAATTCATCTCCATGTAGATGAGTGTGTGTGTGTGTGTATGTGTGTGTGGGTGTGTGTGTGTGCAGGAGTGGGGAGTGATGCCTACCAAGAATCTCTCTTCACCCTTGATGCATTTATTTGCTCAAAAAGTTGCGTTCCCAAAAGTATGCGGGGAATGCGTTTGGTGTTTTGATAAGACACCCAGTTGCTTGAGTGAAAGAACAGAGCGACTTAGTTCATTTTTAAAAAGAGAGATACCGAGCGAGTAATTCTTGTGACTTTTAAAGAATAAACATGTTCGAGGTCATTAGTGTTAAATTCGCTAGAATGGACATGTGGTCGAAGACGTGACAGCTCGCCCACAACATTAAAATGAACCGCATCAGCGGCTGCCCTGCTCTACCACAGAGCGAGGTGATTACGTCATGCATTCCCTCCATCGCTGTTGAAAGCAATAACCCCCCCACCCCCCAAGCCTTACTGAAGAAAGCTACATTTTATAGTCACTCTGTCGCCCCTGAGCCATTTTGGAATAATCGGAGCGCACCGGGCGAATATTCAGCTTGGCAGGGCTTGAAAATAACATCAGCTCGCGGCCCCGGGGAACTGGGCAAGACATGGTGCTCAGAAATAAATACCTCCGCCGAAGTCATCAGCAAGCCCCGCTCCAGTGTTTTTCAGTCGGGGGTGGTCCTTTTTCAGACAAACGCAAGACGACTTTTCCTTTCGCTCCCTGCCAGCGCTGTCCCACGCCGCTGGTGCGGTAATAACGCACGGAAAGAATAACAACCACGATACATTACCGCTTCATACTCGGACGCCTGCGCACACTGCGCTTTTTTATTCCTCTCTCTCTCTCTCTCTCTCTGTCTCTCTGTCTCTCGCACACACCAGAAGGACGTTGAAAGGAAGAATAATAAACCAGATTCCTCAGACTGTCCCAGTTGTGGGTCATACAGTCAGGCATTTGGAGCACACAGATGGCTATTCCCCAACCTCGCCAAAAAAACATGCCGCACTGGTGGACGCGCCGCGCATAACTTACAGGTGCGCAAGTGTTAAAGTGCGGAAATCTACCGTAAATTAGCCCGTAACGTGCTCCTTAATGAAATGGGACTGCAGCAAATAATAAACATGTAAAATAACCACCCTCAGAAGCTACACCAGCGAAGACGCAGCGGAGACTTTATCCTATTTGTCCACATGGCCAAATTAGTCTCCATGGCTGTGTATTCTGTTATTTTATTAAGAACTGGATGATGTCATCCTCACTTGTGACTCCAGAGCGCTCCACTGTTGAGCTAAAAGACACTCTGACACGTCTGGTGTGTGCTTTTTTAATGGCTGTATTATTATTTTCTGAAGCTGTTGAGCGGAATCGTAAAACACACAGTAACTTCCTGTGCGCTCCTCCCGCGGCCAGCTCGGCCGCACAAAGCCACATTTTATGCTGCGCTCAACACAAATTTATTATTTTATACACCGAGGACTCTCCCGCCAGTGAGCTCACTGCAGTGGTATGCACTTTCTGTTGTTTATTCTTTTTTTCTCCGTCCGAGTAAAGTGAACAAGAGGCGTAAGCCCCCTGCTTACAACAGTGAGTGGACCTAGACTGTGGCCATAACAACACTAACAACAAACAGATATTCTGACGCGTAAACACTCGGCTACACTAGGGCCGTGATGCCATTTGGAGGTCCCCTGGGTATATTTTCACGCGCTGGATGCTCTGCAGCTGGAGGGAGACCAGGGAGCTTGAGCTGCGTTCATGGCACTCAGCAGCACGGGCCCAGATTGTGGGCGGAAATCTCATGTCACCTTTGGGTGGGTGGCTGGGTGAGTGGGTGGGTGTGGGAGAGAGGTGATGGAGGAGGCAATAACGTGACTGTTGTCCAAGAGCAGTTCCTGAGGGGAATGTCAAATAGAACACCAAAAGTAGCCTATCGCTGC
>NW_027468685.1:6823366-6830866 GCF_046254945.1 Alosa pseudoharengus
TTTTTTCGAGAGCGAAACCGTGAGAGGAACATTCATCTAAATGTGTGACTGCGTTATGTTCTTTCAACAGGTCTCAAAGTTCTTCCCCACCCACCCACCCCACCCGACCCCACCCACACACACACATACCTCCCATAGTCACAAATATACAAACATGTACACAAGAGCTGACGGAGGCACAGAAAGGTGAAGGACAAATGGTTTCGGCAGGTCAACTCATGTCCCACTCAGACAAAAGAGGCTCCTATGGGTGAACATGCCACAATAAAAGTCAGAATGCTACTGTTTAACTTTTTATTTGATTGCTTTTTTTGTTTTGTTTTTTCCCCCTCTGCGGTATAATAGACTCTTTGTGTTCGGCTGGGAAGTTGTGGCCAAGCAGATGGACAGAGAGAGAGAAATCGGTAGTGGTAGCGGTGGTGGTGGCGGTAACGTCTCTAGTCACACACACACACACACACACACATGTATGATGGCACACACACACACACACACACACACACACACACACACACACACACACACACACACACACACACACACACACACACATACACATGTATGATGGCACACACACACACACACACACATACCCATACACACACATGGAGAGACAACACACAACAGAGAAAAAAGAGGGATCACAGTTACAGAGTCACACAACGGCACAAGTCCACACACTTGAGCGGTGTCTGTTGACAAGAGGCGTCCATCGGCCCTCGTGTCAAAGTAACGACGGAGCTGAGGTCGAGATCAGAGCGCCAGAGGAAGAGTGAAAGAAGAGGTTCACGGAGCGGAGGAGGAGAGAGGGATGGAGGGATGGAGGGAGGGAGGGAGGGAGGGGAGGATAGAGAAAGTCCAGGGGAACACATGAAAGAGAAAAGGAAAATAGACACAAAACGCAGGACTGAGTTGTTTTATCTTGCCATCGTTCATCCATCCATCCATCCATCCATCCATCCATCCATCCATCCATCCATCCATCCATCCATCCATCCATCCATCCATCCATCCATCCATCCATCCATCCATCCATCCATCCATCCATCCATCCATCTCTCTCTTTCTCTCTCCACTCTCTCCTCTCTCCATTTCTCCGTCTCCCTACATTCAGTCCTCGGTCATGGCCGACGTGTCTTCCGTCTTCACCTCGCTCAGTTGACCCCTGACCTCCGCGTCCACTCCCTCTCTCTGCCCCGCGCTCTCCCTGCCCTCCTCCATCTGCTCCTCCGTGTCGGAGTACGGCTCCTCCTTCACCTTGACGGCGACGATGGCGGCGGTGACGGCTGCCGCGGCGGCGATCTGGGCCTCGCTGGGCTCGATGTCCATGCTGGTCCGGCTGCTTCCGCCGCCGCCGTTGCCCGTGGACGAGGAGCTGGTGCTGCTGCTGCTGCTGCGGCTGCTCAGGCTGTGGTGCCGGATGACGCCACCAGAGGGCAGTGTGGCGCACTCAGCCCTGGGCTCCTGCAGGCTGCTCTCCTCGTCCTCCTCCTGCAGGTGAGCGCTGGGGTGTCGGAGGTGCTCGATGGACTGCGACAGAATCTACAGGCAGGAAACAGGGCAGACAGGAGACTTGGATGAGGTATATTATATACATTAATGTATGTTATACACACAGATAATGTTTCTGACTCTAACCACTGGATTCAAGTTACAGAGAAGATGAGCTCTCACATCACACCCAGTAGACGCATGTCTTTGGCCAAGGGTACATCGCTAGGAGAATATTTGACAGGGCTTTTTTCTGGAGACAGATTCCCTTATTAGAAATGAGTTACTTTCTTCATATACGTGGAGAATTGATTCTTTGGTTGGTAACAGAGTGATATTACTCTGCCTTAAGTGTAGTATGTTCTGGCCAGGAGGGCCACATTTCTGCTCTGTAATTTTGCTTTGACAGGTCTGGACATCCATCTTGCGTTTAGCCCTCGCGTTACTCAGCCCTCTCTAAGTCCCCCTCTGCCAGCAGGGTAGAGGCTCGTCTTAAAAGATTTCTAGCATGAGTCATGAGAACCACATGATTTGTCTGTTCATCTCTCTCTCTCCCTCTCTCTCTCTCTCTCTCTCTCTCTCTTTCCGTAATGTGATTGGTGAACAAAACCTCAGTGTCCGTCTCGATGCCATGACGACACGGCAGCAGTGGTGGGCTACTTCGGAGCGAGCGAGCGCACATACATGGCATTAGGCATTGCGGCACCCCCGCCACTAAAACCCCAACGTAATCCCGGCATAAAAGCTAAGCGATGGTTCTGCGGGTGGGGGTTGTGGTGGTGCTGCGGGTTGTGGGTGTGTGTGTGTGTGTGTGTGTGTGTGGGGGGGGGGGGGGGTGGGTGTTGGGGGCTCTGGAGTAAAACGTTTTCTGTGACATTAAAATTGTGATGTATGTCGAGTGTATTTGTAAAAGTGAGCCTGGATAAGCTGGTGCCAGAGCCGCACAGGAAATGAAACAGAGCCGGGAGACTCAGGAGTGCAGGATTACTGGGAGAGTGATGGAGAGAGAGAGAGAGAGAGAGAGAGAGAGAGAGAGAGGGAGGGAGGGAGGGAGGAGGAGGGAGAGAGAGAGAGAGGGAGGGAGGGAGGAGGAAGGTGAAGAGGCAAAGCAAGGGGGCAGCCGCAGGCTGGAGAAATTGAGAGGGAAAAAAAAGAGGGAGAAGAGAGGAATGAAAGGTGCCATGGAGGGGAATGAATGGGGGATGGTTGGAGAGAGAGAGAGAGAGGGAGGGAGCAAGAGAAAGAAGGGGTAAGAGCAGATAGAGAAAGAGAGAGATGGAGGGAGGGAGAGAGGGAGGGAGAGAGGGAGAGGGGAACTTTACAACAAGACTGTGATGGAGTGAAAGTGATGTTGCCCAAGAGAGAAGAGATCAAAGCCAGGACCAGGCACTGGAGAGAGAGAGAGAGTAAAGAGAGAGAGAGAGTAGAGAGAGAGGGAGAGAGAGAATGCGTGAGAGGGGCAGTAAAAGAGACATGCAAAACACAAGAGCAAACACGCCAGGGAACAAGAACAAACAACAGAGAGAGAGAGAGAACAGGAAAGAGAGAGAGAGAGAGAAATACAGTGTGAAATAGAGAATGAAAATGGCAATGGAAAGTGAAAGAGAGCGGGACAGACTACAGAGAAACAGACAGAAAGAGAAAGAGAGGAGGAGTGTGAATGCAGAAGAGAGAAGAGGAGAAAGGGATGGAAAGGGAGGAAAGGAGAGAGGGAGGGATAGAGAAAGCATGATAAAGAGAGATGGACATAGAAAAAGTTTTTATTATTATTTTATATTATTATTGTTATTTTTTAATTAATATTATTTTTTATCATTATTTATTTATCTTCATTTCATTTCCTTCTTATTACTACTATTTAATCAACATTGTTTTGTTTATCTTGTATAATTTATGTATTAAATTTGTGTACTTGCTTTGACAACACAAGCACTCATGTCATGTCAATAAAGCTTATTTGAATTTAATTGAATTGAATTAAATTGAATTGAGAAATAGAGGTGTGAGAGCGAAAGAGAGAGAGGAGAGAGAAAGAAGAGAGAGACAGAATGAGAGAGAGGGAGAGAGACAGAAAGAGAGGTGAGACCCTAGTTGTGGTGCGGTGCGGTGCCGCCCCAGTAGCATAAACATCCTGCTGGGATTTACCCACTTCCTCTCCTGACCAGTCGCCAGCCAGGGGCCTTTAAAGGCGTCCCTTTAAGAGCGTCAGCCAGGGCCTTTAAAGGCGTCCCTTTAAGAGCGCAGCGCTCCCATAAAGCTCCATTAGCATCCCCGTTCACACGGCAGGTAGAGCGCTACCCGGGGAGCCCAGGACCCTCGTTAACTGCCCCTGACCACTCACATGTCGCCAGGACGGGACTGCACCACACAGCAATGCACCACAATGCACCATACCGCAACGCACCACACCGCAACGCACCACACCACACCGCCACGCACCACACCGCAACGCACCACACCGCAACGCACCACACCACACCGCAACGCACCACACCACAATGCACCACACCACAATGCACCACACCGCAACGCACCACACCGCAACGCACCACACCACAACGTACCGCAACGCACCACACCGGCAACGCACCGAGGCTGCTGAACTCATGTTTTGGTGCCTGACCACAGAAGAGCTTAAATGTAGCCGTTTGGGGCCTGGTTCCCTTCCTTATGAATAAGTATTAGTGAGTGCAAAAAAGGGGGCTCTTTTCAAGTGTGGTGCTGACGGAGAGAGTGCATATGGAGGGAGCAGAGCTGCTGGCCTTCAGATCTTTAACGCTCCCCACTGAAAATCCTGTCTGGAAGGAAGAGGGTGGGGGTGGGGGTGGGGGTGGGGGTGGTGGTGGTGGGGTAGGGGGGCTGGGGTGTCTGAGTCTTAGGTTCAAAAGATTCTTCAGTGGGAGATTAGGGAGGCTAATAAACAACAGACAACCAAAGGAAAGCAGTGATAAGCTAACGTTTACTTGGTTTATCTGCTCAGCTATATTTGGCTCAAAGTAAAACAGCAAAAGGTTTTTTTTATTATCATTATTTTCTGTGCAGGGCCTCTATGTCTTTACTTACAAAGGGTTTAAATGGACTATAACACATCTGGCCAGTACTGGAACACATGATTGGTGCTGAGCCCACTAAACCGACCAATCAGGAGTCACATTACTGGTTGTTGCGTTACATGGTTGAAGTGGACCTGCTGCTGGTACTGCTTCTGCTTATTTAATATTCAAACATATGATTGGTGTTGAGCCCACTACAGCAACCAATCAGAAGTTACGTTTCTGGTTGTTTTGCTACATTGCAGTGGTGGACTTGCCGCTAGTACTACCTCAGCTTATTCAATATTCAAACACATGATTGGTCGGTTTAATGGATTCAGCACCAATCAAGAGTTACGTTACTGTTTATTCACTGGTCACGTTTCTGGTTGAGGTGGACCTGCTGCTCAGTAGGGGTTAAGTCATTGAGAGACCTCAGACCCATACAGACCAGCCTCAGATGAGTCCAGGAAGTGAGGTCAATTCCGGAAATAAGTACATAATTTACTTTACTCTTTATGGAGAATACAGCGGGAAAAAACATGTTTTCTTTTATAGTTCATGAACAAAATAGTCACATTAGGTAGAAGCTTTTTATTATTATTCGTAATTCACATTTATTTTTTAAATAATTGATCGCGACTGACTGTCCACCTAATCTCTCAGAGTCAGCTGGGAGGAGCTCGTGACTCACGGCAGATATTGCATGAAATTTTTGTTTATGGCTATCGTTTAGATGTCCTTCCTATTCATTAACATGAACATGATGACTGACTAAATAAATGACTATGATATTTAATAAACCATTGTAGGCATACATTTAACAAGTTATCATTATATCACATCAATTAAGTGTTTTCTGTAGGCTAGGCTACTGTGTGACATGCTTTACACTACAGCATAAAAATCAACAATAGGCTATCAACACGTTTGCAGTATCACTGTTGCAGAAATCTCATACAAGAAGGCATCCTCTTGATTGTTTGTAAATTTTTTGCACATTCCAACATAAGGAAGCAGCATTAGGAAACGTTGTTTTTCTGCCTTATTTTCTAACTACTTTTACAAGTCTGCAGTATCACTGAGTACAGCTGTTACAAGAGGGTCTGGCGTCCCTTTGTTATGATGCACTTTCTTCGACGCGGTCATTCGTCTCTAAATGACTTAACTCCCTCTCCTGCTGCTGGTACTGCTTCTGCTTATTCAATATTCAAACACATGATTGGTGCTGAACCCACTAAACCGACCAATCAGGAGTCACGTTACTGGTTGTTGCGTTACCTGGTTGAGGTGGACCTGCTGCTGGTACTGCTTCTGCTTATTCCATATTCAAACACATGATTAGTGCTGAACCCACTAAACCGACCAATCAGGAGTCACGTTACTGGTTGTTGCGTTACCTGGTTGAGGTGGACCTGCTGCTGGTACTGCTTCTGCTTATTCAATATTCAAACACATGATTGGTGCTGAACCCACTAAACCGACCAATCAGGAGTCACATTACTGGTTGTTGCGTTACCTGGTTGAGGTGGACCTGCTGCTGGTACTGCTTCTGCTTATTCAATATTCAAACGCATGATTGGTGCTGAACCCACTAAACCGACCAATCAGGAGTCACATTACTGGTTGTTGCGTTACCTGGTTGAGGTGGACCTGCTGCTGGTACTGCTTCTGCTTATTCAATATTCAAACACATGATTGGTGCTGAACCCACTAAACCGACCAATCAGGAGTCACGTTACTGGTTGTTGCGTTACCTGGTTGAGGTGGACCTGCTGCTGGTACTGCTTCTGCTTATTCAATATTCAAACACATGATTGGTGCTGAACCCACTAAACCGACCAATCAGGAGTCACGTTACTGGTTGTTGCGTTACCTGGTTGAGGTGGACCTGCTGCTGGTACTGCTTCTGCTTATTCAATATTCAAACACATGATTGGTGCTGAACCCACTAAACCGACCAATCAGGAGTCACGTTACTGGTTGTTGCGTTACCTGGTTGAGGTGGACCTGCTGCTGGTACTGCTTCTGCTTATTCAATATTCAAACACATGATTGGTGCTGAACCCACTAAACCGACCAATCAGGAGTCACGTTACTGGTTGTTGCGTTACCTGGTTGAGGTGGACCTGCTGCTGGTACTGCTTCTGCTTATTCAATATTCAAACGCATGATTGGTGCTGAACCCACTAAACCGACCAATCAGGAGTCACGTTACTGGTTGTTGCGTTACCTGGTTGAGGTGGACCTGCTGCTGGTACTGCTTCTGCTTCTCCACGAAGTTCTGGTGCTGCTGCTGGAGGACGAGCTGGGCCAGCGTGCTCTGGGGCAGCGGCGCCGACTGGGTCCGGTTCAGAGGCCGGTGGTGGCGCGGCAGCTTGGGCCGCGAGCTGGACGCGGGCCGCTCCTTCATCGCCAGGGGAGACAAGGGCATGACGGGGACACTGCCGGCGACTGGAATATGGAGGAGGGGAGAGAGGAGAGAGGAGAGAGGAGAGTGAGAGAGAGGAGAGAGGAGAGAGAAAAGTGAGAGAGGAGAGAGGAGAGTGAGAGAGGAGAGTGAGAGAGAGGAGAGGGAGAGAGAGAGGAGAGAGAGAGGAGAGAGAGAGAGGAGAAGTGAGAGAGAGAGAGGAGAGAGAGAGAGAGAGAGAGAGGAGAGAGAGAGAGGAGAGTGAGAGGAGGAGAGGAGAGAGGAGAGTGAGAGGAGAGTGAGAGTGAGAGAGGAGAGTGAGAGAGGAGAGAGGAGAGAGAGAGGAGAGAGGAGAGTGAGAGAGGAGAGTGAGAGAGAGGAGAGAGGAGAGTGAGAGAGGAGAGTGAGGAGAGAGGAGAGAGAGAGAGAGAGAGGAGGAGAGAGAGAGTGAGAGAGAGGAGGAGAGTGAGAGAGGAGAGTGAGAGAGAGGAGAGAGGAGAGTGAGAGAGGAGAGTGAGAGAGGGGAGAGAGCAAGAGAGACAAGGGGAGTTCGTCAATAGAGTTCCT
>NW_027468685.1:6840228-6847728 GCF_046254945.1 Alosa pseudoharengus
TCCTGAGGGGGAAGTCATCCTTGCCGTCCATGCCAGTAGGTAGGGGGGATTTGAAGGTGGGGGGAGTCTCCCCCAGTGGAGGGGAGCTCTGGTCCACTGACAAGTGCTGGGTGGGCCTGCAGGAAACAACGGGGGCTTTCAGACATCAATTTTTTACCCCCACACACACCACAAGCCCCCGACACACACACACACACACACACACACACACACACACTTACCACAGCCCCTCGACACACATACACACACACACACACACACACACACACGACAACAACCCCCCGACACATATACACACAACACACACACACACACACGCCACAACCCCCCGACACAGACACACACACACAGACACACACACCACAACCCCCCGACACAAGGGCACACACAACACACACACACACACCACAACAACCTGACACACATACACACAACACAACACACACACACACACATCACACACACACACACACACACACACCACAACTGCCCCCCCTCCTCCTTACACGGTCTCCTTGTGCTTGTCAAAGAGGGTTTCCGTTCTCTTAGGACTTACATTATGGATGAGATTTAAAAATGTACAGATGACATACATTCACTCTTTTAACTATGGGTGATGGAAGGCTGAAGCCTTCTGGAGTGTATGAGAGCTCTGTAGTAAAGTAGTTCATAGTGTTTCCATAAAAACATTCACTCATCAATTTCTGCCACCATAACCGCCCCCGCCCCCCCCCCCCCCCCCCCCCCCAACCTGCATGGTCTCAGGGGGGGGGGGGGGTTCTTTTTCTTTCAGGGCTTACATTATGGATGAGATTTCGATGTCACAGGGGGCTGTGCTAAAAATTGCATCGAAGGATACAAAATGTACAGTTGACACGTGTGCACATTTTTAACTATGGGGACCGTTGCATTTTGGAATGTACATATGTGTGCACACACGTTTAGCTATGGGGACTGCTGCATTTAGGAGTGTATATATATGCATGACCATGCACAAACATTTAACTATGGGTAGAGATGCATTTAGGAATGTTGCCTACTTATGCACGGTAGAAGTGTAATTCACAGCATTGCTACAGAACTTCTGCAAATTGCTTATCACTGAAAAAATAAAAAAAACGTAAACTGTAAGCAACAGTGTGGTGTTTCTGCAGTTTTTAAGGGTTGCGTATATATATCTATGTGTGTGTGCGTGTGTGTGTGCATGTGTGTGTGTGTGTGTGTGTGTGTGTGTGTGTGTGTGTGTGTGTGTGTGTGAGGTTTGCGAAACGTACATGTACCAGATCTTGGGTCGGTGGGCGGAGGGGTGACCAGTGCCGTTGGGCGAGAGTTCCTTCGCCGATTTGTTCAACAGGAAGTCGTGAAGTTTCTGTCTGACCTCCGTGCTGGCCATGGCACCTGGAAGAGGAAGTGAGACAGAAGTGAGGCATTTGTTCACTTTTACGAGACTGTATCTTTAAAGAGAACTAAAACAGGACAGGGGTGTCCAGAGTCACCGCTGCTTTACTAAGCCCAGGGTGATCAGACTGAGAGAGGGTGGGGGGGTAGAGAGAGAGAGAGACAGAGAGAGAGAGGGGGGTAGAGAGAGATTGTTTATTGTTTGTTTTTTCTTATGTACGATTTTCTCTGTATGATTTAATGATTACTGCAGCAAAGTCATAATCTGAGAATGTTTGACCAAGGGCTGTACATCTTAATCAAAAATAAATCTGATAATTCAAAGTAACCGGTAAATGAGGTGATTTTAAATGCAGCGATTGGTGTTCCATTTAGTCATTTGAAAGTTTTACCTTCATGCTAAAGATGCATTACAGTAAAAACACACTGGCGACTAAATTCAACATTCCCAACTTGTGCCGTGGCAGTGTTGAAATGGCAAAATACCACCACCTTGTGGAACTATATTAAAAGTGCAGTGCAAAAAAATAATGTTGCCACCTGTCCCCTAAAGTCTTTCACTCACACAGACACACATGCACACACATACACACACACACACACACACACACACACATTCAAAACAACAACAACATATGACAATGTCTGTCCTCGAGTGGCTGCTGTTGTATCATAGTGCTGGGAGTATTTGGCTCCAGTTCACAGTGCTCTATAATTTACCTGCTATGTTCTATATTTAAATACTTGTTTATGAGGCTGCATGTCATGTGATGTCCTGGTCAACACGTTGCTGGGGTACTATTTCTGTGTTATGAATTTGGGCTAATAGCTGCTTCACGAGTTGACACGTTGTGCGTTACTCTGCAGTACATGTAGCCATTCTCCTCATTAGAACTGAATTACGCTCGTTTGTTAGATAGATAGATAGATAGATAGATAGATAGATAGATAGATAGATAGATAGATAGATAGATAGATTTCTTCTGTGTGGGATTTAGGCCCATTTAAACCTATAAAAGGCTACCTCACGTACGTGGCAAAGAGCAACCCCATGGAGTGCAAATCCTCGAGTGTTTCCACTCCATCCTGTCGGTAATGAGCAACAGGACTGCACTCCTCAGGTCGGCTTCAACAACTTAGCCAATTAGACGCTTAGCACTGAATACCGAGAGGGTTATCACGCCGACACTATATTCAGCGTCCTTAGGTACTACATGTTTTCACACCTACACTAGATTCAGCGTCCTTAGGTGCTGCATGTTTTGCTTCATTAAGAGATGCAGTGCACTGTTGGTCCAACACAATTAAAAGTCATTCCAAATCATCTCTCTTTTTTATTACATACATACTGTATATCTAAACAATTTCGGGAGACAATTTGGGGACATTGCACGTATATGTGTGTGTGTGTGTGTGTGTGTGTGTGTGTGTGTGTGTGTGTGTGTGTGTGTGTGTGTGTGTGTGTGTGTGTGTGTGTTTGTATCTGTGTGTGTGTGTGTGTGTGTGTGTGTGTAGAGAGAGATAGATAGATAGATATAGATAGAGACATAAATATATAAAAAGTAAAAACCATGGGTGGTGGAGTTCATACTCTCTCTGCTGCGCTCCTTCTTCCTGTGCTGATGGAGGAGATGCTGCTGCTGCTGTTGGTGGTGTTGGTGCTGATGGTGCTGATGGTGCTGATGGTGCTGCTCCATCCTCTGGAGCTCCTGCTCGCGCTCCTCCTCCAGCTTCTCCTCCCTCTCGCGCTCCTCCTCCTCGGCCTCCTGCCGACGCTCCTCCGCCAGCAACTCCTGCTGCTGCCGCAGCGTCAGAAGAGCCTGTTGCAGCTGAGAGATGGAGGGATGGAGGGAGGAGAGGGAGGGAGAGAGGGAGGAGAGGGAGGGAGGAGAGGGAGAGATGGAGGGAGGAGAGGGAGGGAGAGAGGGAGAGATGGAGGGAGGAGAGGGAGGAGAGGGAGGGAGAGAGGGAGAGATGGAGAGATGGAGGGAGGAGAGGGAGGAGAGGAAGGGAGAGAGAGAGATGGAGGGATGGAGGGAGGAGAGAGAGGAGAAGGAGAGAGGTGGAGGGGGAGAGAGAAAGAGGGAGAAGAGGGAGGAGAAGAGGGAACGAGTGAGACAATAAGAGAGGTGAAGTGAGTGAGAAAGAGAGAGAGAATGACAGGAGAACAAATTGACACACAGTGGAAGTGAAAATAGACAGAAGATACCAAGTGAATAGACAAGAAAAGATAGAGAGAGAGATAGGGAGAAGGAAAGAGAGAAAGATAGAGAGAAAGATAGGGAGAAGAGATAGATAGAAAGATAGGGGGAAGGAAAGAGAGAAAGATAGTGAGAAGAGATAGATAGAAAGATAGGGGGAAGGAAAGAGAGAAAGATAGGGGGAAAGAGAAGAAGAGAGAGAGAAAGATAGGGGGAGGGAAAGAGAGAAATTGTGGGGGCAGTGGGAGAGAGATGGAGATGGATAGTGGGGGTGGTAGGAAAAAAGAGAGACAAAAATAATTGTGAGAAAGAACAGGAAAATGTCTAAATTTGGAACGAACATATTCACGTAACTCTGCTTACTGTCATTATAGATTTATTCTGCTCTACCAATCATTAGCAAGCCATGCTAAATGCAATTTGTTAGTCATGGTCTGCTTATTGAAGCTGTCATACTGACTAACCAGCCATATTGCTTGCGAACAGTGGGTTCACTTCATATATTGATTTGTTTAATCATTCATTCACCCTTTCATTTATTCATGACCCGACGGAGTGACATTAAGGATTTGTTCTGAAATACACCATGCGTCTGCTCGTCTTGGCTGGCAGTCTGATGGACTGAATGATTCATTTATGCATGCATTCACTGCTTGATTTATACGTTCAATCTCTCATCCACCCACCCGTCTATGGAAGGAATTTGTTCATTCAATAATGCACTTGTTCTTTAGTCATTTGTAACAGGCAAACTGACTACATGATGGACACTGATTATGCAACACTGGGGGGGGGGGAATTTCCCAGAAGTGATGTTGTGCAATAACCATTGTTACAAGCAATTGGGAAACATATTCCTTATTGTTTGATTGCACATCTTTCCCATGTTCTGTTTGCTCTGAGAGTGAGTATTGTGTACTCTGATGATAAAAGTCATACCATATCACACTGTTTCATTAGGCATTTAGATATATGTTGATGTCTAGATACAGTTGTATAGATGTGTTGTCGCAGTGCTATGTTTGGGAAACATGCCCAGTATTGCAGTTTTTTCTCAGTTGCTTTGGTGCAATTCTCAGATCAGAATTGAAAGTCTCAAACAAAAAAAACTCCATAAACTCCAAATCATCTCATCCCTTGAGCACATAATTTAAGCAGATTCTCCTCATCTTGAACAAACAGCAATGCTTTAGTACAGCATCCATGCTACTGATTTAGTAGAAATGTCTGCTGTATTTAAATTTCCAATTGCTAATGTCATGTTGGTGCACTGTGGGTCACAAAATGCTCTGTACTGGTTCCATGCTGAATATTCCTACCCAGAGCCTTATAGAGGCTATCTCTCTAAGGCTCTGGTCCTACCCCATAAAACAAATTGGGCTTATTTCATCGCTTGTGTCATTACATGCAAATGTGTTGAGCTATAGCTGCCATAACTACGTAGCTGTCATAGTCTGTCTAGTATATATATGTGACCTGACAGACAGGAACGTCAGGATGTATAGAAAGATGGTGGTGTGCAGCTCTGACCAAGGGGTATTTTACTGTATATTGGTCATTTTCTATTTGCACAATGCTGTAAAAGCCTTTGTTTTCTTTATACTGTCACTATGTCTGTCAACAGTAAAAACTTTGAAACTTTGAACTCTTTTGCAATCGACCCCCTACACACACAATTGTGTAACTTTGTTGTTTGGAAATAGCTATGCCACAAATAGTGATGCCTTGCACATTTGTTCATTAGGAAATACCTACAGAGTAAACTGACATATTTACAACAACGCAAAACTTGTCTTGACATAAACAATGGCGTAGGAACTTTTGCTTTTGAGACATAAACAAAGCATTTTGAGCAAGATATGTGCTTTTGCAGGTAATCCACTATGCGGTGCAGTTTGCACTAATTGTTTTGAGAAATGCACTAATTGTTAGTTTTCACATGTTAATGATGATTCGAGAAATGCATCAAAACGACTGAGAAAAATAATTGACCCAACCCTAACTAACCATAAACAGTTTCAACAGCTAGCTTGCTTCATATAGCATTTGTGAATAGTCTATAGGAAGCCATCCAGGTAAAGTGGAACCGTTCTGATTTGCCTGTTTAACTTGCAGGGCCCTAATTAAACTTTAAATGCTGGAGAAAGTTCAAAGTCTAAAGTCTAACTAAAGCTTGCTGAATAACCACACAACATCTATTTGCAAATCTAATACCATGACGATAAGAAAGATCCTATGCACTAACATTGGTGGGTCAGCTGAAAGCTGTCTCTCACCACATGATGCCCGCCGTCAGTTTATGCACGAGACCTTTGCTCATAGACTGACTGTGCACTTTGCCTAGCATTCAAAACAAGGGCCCGCAGACCACACTGAGAGATCGGTGTTCTCTGTGTGCACGTGCTCCCTGTACCGACTGACAGCTGCTCTTCTCTTCTCTGCTCTGTTCTGCTCTGTTCTGTTCTACTCTGTTCTGCTCTGCTCTGCTCTGTTCTGCTCTGTTCTGTTCTACTCTGTTCTGCTCTTCTCTGCTCTGTTCTGCTCTGTTCTGTTCTACTCTGTTCTGCTCTGTTCTTCTGCGTTCTGCTCTGTTCTGCTCCCCTCTGCTCCTACCTTGATGTGCTCCTGTAGCTGGGCCTGGTGCTGCCGCAGCAGGTTCTGGTGCTGCTTGTGGAACTCTGAGATGAGCAGCTGCTTCTGGATGTACTGCTGCCGCTGGATGAGGAGCAGCTCGCGCTGGAGCTCCTGCTCCCACTCCTCGGGCTCGCGCTCCCAGCCACCTCCTCCGCCTCCTCCTCCTCCGCGCATCTCCGCCTCCTCCACGCTCCCGTTGCTGCTGCTGCCGCCGCTGCTGCTCCCGCCACCGTTGCCGTTGCTGCTGCCGTTCGTGCCGGCCGTGCTGCCCGTGCCGACGACACCGAGGGCGCCGCCACCGCCACTGGTGCTGCTGCTCACCGCGGCCGCCGCGGCTAAGAGCTCCGCACTCACGCCTGCCGGAGAGGAGAGGGGAGAACATGGAGAGAAGGGTTTAGAGGCTGAGTGTAGAGGATAGAATGCAGGAGAGGGATGGGTAGAGAGATAGATAGATAGATTGATAGATAGATAGATAGATAGATAGATAGATAGAAAGATTGATAGATTGATAGATAGATTGATAGATACATACATACATACATACATACATACATACATACATACATACAGACATACATACATACATACATACATTGATACATACACACATACATACATACATACATACATACATACATACATACATACATAGAAAAAAGGGAATCTCTCAAACTTTTCTCTAATCAATATTTAGTCCTCAATGGCAAGCAACAAAACTTAGTCCTATAAATGTCTGTACATGTAGTTTGTACATGGAGTTCCAAGAGATATTGACTTATGAAGTGGAGAAATGTGAAAAAAAGAAAGCTAGTTGGTTAGTGAGTGAATTGGGAGCGAAGGACAAGAAGAGAGAACAAGGAATATTTAAGATGGACAGATGGACAGAGGTTGAACGGGAGATTAACAGAGATAAAGTTCCCAACATAACTGAGTAGCTTTTTCAACCAGTCTACCTGGTACAAGCCAAGGTCAAACACCATGACTAATAGAACTACTTTGGTAACAAAAACATAACGGATTTCAAGGTCAGTTATTCTGCAATGCATGGCATTCCAGGCAAGACAATACTGACTCCAAGTTGAAAGTCCTTGTTTATGCCCCATACAGTGAGTTCTCATAAAACCCTATTAATAACTTGATATAAATACACTTTGCAGACTGTTTATCAAGGGCATACTTGTCAACACTACCTCCACCGAGAAAGGCATGTGGCACCTCATTTGCAAATAAATAGCATATGAACGAAGCTAACGTGGTTTATTATATG
>NW_027468685.1:6852728-6855228 GCF_046254945.1 Alosa pseudoharengus
GATGACCTATTTGAATTCAGGAAAACATGACAACACCACACACACACACAACACAACACACAAACAAAAACCCAAACAGATACATGCACACACATGCACACACAAACAAACCTATATCCTCCTAGCACCTAAACCATGCATTTATCCACATTCACAGCCCTAGCCACTCGTGTGTCACATCCAGACAAACATCCGCACTTCCAGTATCTTCCAGCGTTGCCATGATGTGCGTGACAACCAAAAATAATAATATCGACGAAACATCAAAGGGGACAAAAGACAGGAAGTGATTCAGCTTCCTCTTCTAAGGCATGTGCGTAGATCAACAAGCCCATTATAATCGCACCTGAGGAGCCTGCAGTGAACAGCACGCTGTTGCTCTGTCAGTGCTCTCCCCGAGACGAGCAGCCTCGCAGATGAAGGCAACAACAACAGTATAGCAATAACAACACACAACAATAACAACAACAACACTCCCGTCCAAAACTTGAATGAACGCAGAGCAAGAGGAGCAAGATCACACTGGGGCTCGAGAGGAAGAGGAAATGGGTCCAACTGCCAGCCAGCGGTGAAACGAAGGAAGACAGAGAAGAGTAGAGATAGAGAGACTAAACAGTAGAAAGATAGAGATGAGATGAGGAAGATAGACAGAGACGACACGTTGTCTCTCACACAGTTACCTGAGCCGATGACACTACTAGGCATGGTGTGTGCATCCAAGATTTTCCGTAGCCAGTCAGAAGGGATGCGCGACTCGCTCTCGTAAATGGTCTGCAGCATGCTTCTCTGGGCGTCCGCTGACCCACTGCCTACACGCCGACAAGTCCAACCGGCAACGTTGACTCGTCAAGGCTCTCCCACTCCTCTCTCTTTTCCTTCTCTTGGTCTCTCCTTCTCTCCTTCTCTCTCTCTGACTGTCTATCTCTCACTCTCTCACTCACTCACTTGCACAAGTACACAGAAACGCGATCCACAACGCGCGGTTCGTTTCCAAGACTGCTCGGAGGACGATGTATCCAAGTTTTATTTTCGCTTGTCGTAGATCCCCGTAGAGTTGTGCGCAGCTTAAGACGAGAGGAAATGCCTGCTGTGCAACCATGTGAGAAGCAGAGAGCTCTCTCTCCTTCTCTCTTTTTTCCCTCCCTCTCTCTCTCTCTCTCTGTAACTCTCAGTGGTCTCCCCCGAGTGACAAGATAAGGAGCACTCCCTCTTCTTTCCTCTGCATCCTTCTCTCTCTCTTTCTCTCTCTCTCAGATAGGTCTCTCTCACTCTCAACCCCTTTTGTGAATGTGATAGTTTTATGCTCTCTCTCTCTCTCTCTCTCTCTCTCTCTCTCTCTCTCTGTCGTTCTGTTTCAATATTCCTCCACGTTCTCAACTGTTTTATCAATGCAGTAGTTTATCACTGTCCTTGTCCCCTCCTGCTCTCTCTCTCTCTTTCTTTCTCTCTTTCTTTTATTCTCTCTGTTTATCTCTCATCCGCCACTCTCCACTTCTATAGCCAGAGTCTGTCTCTTCTTCTGTGAATCATGTGAATCATTTCTGTCTTCTCTCTCTCTCTCACTCTCTCTCTCTCTCTCGCTAGTAGATGGATGAAGGCTCAGAGATTCATTAGCATATGAATGTGCTGCAGCTCTGCTCTCTCTCTCTCTCTCTCTCTCTCTCTCCCTCCCTCTCTCTCAGGTGACAGGAATAGCACCCGGGCCAGCCCAGCCCAGAAATAGCCTCGGCCAGACCAGGGGAGTGGAACAGCGGCCAGCCGCATAAAAATAGCAGCACAAAAACACAGCTGTCTGACTTCATCCTCTTCTCTTTTTCTCTCTCTCTCTCTCCCTCGCTCTCTCTCTCTCCCCCCCTCTGCTTTTCTCTTCTCGTGAGTACTCTTATTCATGCCTTGTCTCTACCCTCCTTTTTTTTAATCAACCTTTTCTATCTTTTTATTCGCCTTTTTTTCTATATTCTATCCTTCTTTCTTCACACATTCTTCTGCCCTCTCTTTTTCTCTTTTTTTCTCCCTTTCTGTATTTCTGGTCTTGGCCTCATCCTGTTTGCTGCAAGTCCCGATTCTTTCTTTCTGTTTTTATTCACTCGTCCATCATGTCTTTCATGATCCTCCCATTTCTCCTCTCCTCTCCTCTCCAACCATCCTGTCTTCTCTTCCTGCTAGCTGCTCACTTTATCTCTCACTATCTTTCTGCTCTGTCCACGAAATGTCCCCCCCAACACAAACAAACACACACACAAACACACACACACACACACACACACACACACACACTCCATTCCATCTCTTTCAGTCTTTCTCCACAGACCCCTCCGTCTGTTCTTTTCACTATATCTCTCCTTCTCTTTTCATCTCTCCCTACATGTCCTCCCATCCAACTCTCTCACCCCCCCCCCCTGCCTGTCACCCCTCTCTCTGTACATGACACAATCTCCTGCGTTCCCTGTGTTCACTTGTGTTATCAGTAGACGCATTCATCGGCCACATGTTGCCATTA
>NW_027468685.1:6860228-6870228 GCF_046254945.1 Alosa pseudoharengus
CATCCAGGGCCCTCTCAAGACAGCCGCGGGCAGAGACCGGGCATCTAAATATACTACACCCACTGTCACGCTGTTAAAACACAAACCTGTGGGCCCTGTTTCAACAACCTGATGACCTCGAAACAGCTCTTCCCTTCCTCCCTTGGGGAGAGAGAGTAGGTGGGGAAATAAAAGCATGTCGGCAGTAGCGGCTGGCCACGGCAGTAGCAGCCAGGGTTTGGTTGCCGTGAGGTGGAGCGAAGGGGGGGGGGGGGGGGGTGCATAAATGGAGGGCAGGAAGGGCCTGAGGTGGCCGAAGCGGTTACCTGTAGGCTCAGGTGAGTTCATGGTTGTCAGGTGGAGGCAGCCCTGGTGCGGTGATGGTGAGGGTAGTGGTGGAGATGTGGTGAAGTCCTCTTCCTGCCTGTGACGGGTGGGAGGCTCCAACTGCATGGGTTTAGCTCAGAGTGCGCAACCACACACCCACCTGCAGAGGGACGCATGCACGCACGCACACACACACACACACACACACACACACACACACACACACACACACACACACACACACACACACACACACACACAGAGACACACACACACACACAGACACACACACACAGAGACAGACACACGCATACAGAGGTGGAAGAGTTTAGCTTCAGAAAGTAAAAGTCCTATGACTTATCTCTGCCAACCCTTCACTTAAACCAGCTGATTCTAATTAGCACAAGTATTCAGCCAGGTAAAGCAGCTAATTGGTGAGATCACCTGTGTTAAGTGCATAGTTAAATCCAATACATGGTTGGACTTTTACTTTCTGGGCTTTTCCACCTCTGCGTATATATTATATATATGCACAGCCTTTATCTGCAAAGATACATGATGGTGCCCTCCTATGGAGCGAATAACCTATGCACCTAAAACATGAATGACTGCATTTCCATAGATGAACACAACACACACAGGCATACACCAACCTAGAATACGTACGTTAGACATAGACCCACTCTAATACTCGCCGAAACCTACAGGGTGTTGCTGTATTAAAACTATTAAAAGCCAGGCATAGTTGGGATTAAATAGGGAATCCCCTTTAGCCGTTTTCCTATTTAGAATATTGTTTCTCTCATAATTTTCATGATTTTGTAGACGTCATTCCCCTTGTCATCACACTGTAACATAGGCTATTTTTCATTCTCTGGCAATTGCCACAGAATCTGTTCACCATTTGCAGTAGTCCCAAGTTAATACCCATCCACCGTGTGTGCATGTACATGTATGTGTATGTGTATGTGTGTGTCCATCGACTATTATGTCGCCTACAAGATGTCCAATAGATTCTTCCCCACATATACATTCACATGTACACTCACGAAGGCGGAATTATCATTGCATGATGATGAACTGTTTTGGAATGGAGTCCGTCGCTTCAACCTCAATTGATGCGTCGCTCACGTACTGTGGGCGTTCGCGCAGAGGTCGTGTATGTGTTCAGGAGATGGTATCAGTTCTATTTTTAGCACAGCGATGTTTTCCCAGTGGAGGGAGGACGACGAGGAAGCGATGCAAGATACTAACCTGTTACCATGCATGCGTGAACAGCTCAATGTGTATTAAACGTCAAAATACTTTTAAAACTGTAACTTGATCTACTTTGGACCGTATGCATTGTTTTCATTTAGTGGGTATGGTCAAGACTCCAGAGCAACTTATTTCTAATACATCGTAAGCCACAATCACAAATTCATTGAGGGATGGTCATTTTTGTGAATACTTTGCATTGCAGGAAACGTAAATAATCCAGTATGTCATAATATGCCACCATTAAATAAAATTATGGGTCTGTGCCCAACAATTACCTTTGATAAACAAATGGCAAAGATTTGCTTAGTATTTCAGACAGAATGGATAGAGGAAACTGAATCTAGAGTGTCCCTAGATCGTTTCGTAGCCAATTATCCGTGGACGACGAACTAACGAGAGATGTCGGTCTATACATGGTAGTGCAGTGTTGATAGTTTATCAAAGCGTTACCAAACAATGTATCTCGGGTAAAAATGGATTCTAGCGGCATCCGTGTTTGCGTGAATAGTACATGAAAATAGCAATAGGTACTAAACTTACCCTTTCCGGGATTCGCGGTGAGTTATTACACCTTATGTAGTTGGATACATCATTGTTGTAAATCCACAACGTAATTCAAATCACATAGACATCTTCATCTCATTTTTAGAGGGAGAGGAGACCGACTAGCTTTCAGACAAACTGCAGCGAATGTTAAATGCTACTGCCTCTGGCGACACAAGTACTTACTAAAAATAGCAACACAATGGACAGGATTCATAATAATATCGTTTACACAATAAAGACAATCGCAGTGCTTTTACCTCAGCCAGGCTGAAGATTAACCTGTCCTGAGGTTTTGTTTTATTTGTGAGATATATTTTCATCTATCTATACAATTTTTTTATTGTATTTTCTCCACATATTCCTCAAATAAAACGCGCACACTAAAATCTAAATTGGTCATAGTGTTCTGCATGGGTGGATTATCGCTTTTCTATCAGTCAGTATGACTTATTCAATCAGTCTTAACGTAGCCTACACGATAGCAAATTTAAGCAGAAACATAACAGCCCAGTTAAAAGCTCGTAAAGGAGGGTGGTCTGTTCACCGCCTATCATTAGGTTCCGCATCGCAACATAAAACATAAAAATAGCGCCACAGGTGATGCATGTGCACTAACCATAACGGTGCTATTGAGGTTCATAAACCAAGGCTCAGAGTTCGCTTTTGTCTTGTGATCATACAAACGCTGCATTAACTGGCCAGACAAACCAGATGTACGGAGTGTCAGCTGGGTGGTAAGCCGAGAGGGATGAATCAGATCCACAAACGCCCTGCTCTCGGCCTGGAGTGCTTATCAGATACACACCCGGCGTGCCTGTGCGCCACAGAGGGAATATGATAGGGTAATTTGGATGATAATACAGCTCTGCTGATCAAATGGGGAACCTGGTGGCAGCGACCAAGCATGGACTATTGAACGCCTGCAACCGCCACAGCTTTCTGACTGACCCGATAGCGTGTTTATCCAACTGGAGACAGGTAGGTAGGCCTAACCTGTCAGCGACCTCGCACAAACGGGATTATGGCCGTACTTGTCCTTGCATGGCAATGCCCATTTTTCTCTCCTTTCGAGCAAACAGCAGACTCACCACATGACTTCAGTGAAAGATGCTGAGATAAGACACGTTTCTGTCATATGAGGAAAGTAAAATAACTAAATTTCTGTAAGAGGAACACATGGAGGTTCCTCTTTACAGAGTATGGGCATTGTCATTGCCTACAATATTCCAGACGCCTCTGGAAGTGTACCATTTTAGTCAACCATGTTGCCAATGCCAACTATTTCTTATTAGGCTACTTAGTAAACAAGAGCTACACAGCTTGTAGGACATATTACAATGTAGATTTACTGAATATTCAATTTGAGATATCAAAGGAATGAGATGCATAAATGTCAAAATCAAAATGTTTGCATTGTTTTAATACGAACATCAGTAGGGTATTTTGGGGGAAAGCGTCATTTTCACAGTGAAAATAATAATTTTAGGAAAAAACATATTTTAGGCCTATGTTCTGATTACCATTGCTGTTGGCTAAGTTATTTAATAGGCTACGTACGTGTCTATAATGTTGACAATGGAGCAACAATGTATTACTACTATGTTCACAATGTATCTATCTACCATCACAATTCTTTAATTTGGGTCGAAGGCGCTGAACCGCTGAATGCTTGTTGAGTAAAAAAACGCCCCTGGTCACGGGTATGTCCCTTGCGTCATAGCCATTGGTCCAATCAGTGGAGACTGTCAGAGCAGGGGATGTAAATCTAGCAAATATGGCGACTATCCGAAGAGTGTACGGACTCTGGAAACCTATCAGTTTTTAAACGAGAAAATAGCGACGTAACGTGTAAGAAAATGTGGTGGGGTTAGCCTGAAGGACTAGTGCCGCAACGTTTTAAATAATGTTTGCAGAGGTAAGTCTGCTGTGTCATTGAGTGCTGTATATTGAGTTTGTTTTCCGTTGTGTAGTGACAGCACAACTAGCTAGCTAGCTAGCTAGCTAGTCAGCTAACGACAGTGTTTGCTATGGGCTAATGCTAGTTAGCTTAGCTAGCCACCAACCGAGCAGGTAAACACAGGACAGAGCCCAGACAGGCTATGTTTTGAAGAGGCATCTGGTTGCTCAGTCTAGGATTACATCGCTAATACGATGAGCTTATTATGCTGTTACCTTCAGATGCAACAACATCCTAAATTAGCTATTTTGGTGTGATTATTAATTTGTTGATAGTAGCCCAAATAGTGTTTTTACAGTGTTGGGCGAGATGAGCGCAACTTGCTACTCATAGGTGTTGGCTGGCTAGTGCTTGGTTTGATGATAAACGGGTCGAACTCTTTATCTTGTCCCAGGTCGACAATTATCTACGTGACGTTTTCTTTGACACCGTCCATTCAAGTAGCCTACAATGGACCTGTTTTCGAACACTCCTTTACCCGATTAAATGATTGGGTCAGTTCTTGTTTGGCCACAATGATTAATTTAGGCAGATGCGCACAGCTAAAACATCGAGTCGTATTGCAGCCTGTAAACTTTGTATTGAATATGCCATTCTTAGCCAGTGCTGAATTTGTAGCATTTTGGTTTCAACGTTGACCTGTCAGATAGGTATGTGGGGGTTGATTGCTCCGATGCACTTGGCCAGTGAGCAAAAATCAGTTTTCCCCGCGCAGCTGTCACCGGTTCTCTTTCCGGACTGAATGGTGGCTTTTTAACATAGTGGCAGCTGGATTTTACAGAAGCAATGTTCACATGCCTCCACTTCTCCGCGCTTCTTTGCTGTTACTAACAGTTCTCAATTTAGAGACAGACACTTTCTGTCAAATTGGTTAGGCTTGGCGTTGACACAGGAGTAGCCTCGTTATTGTGCAAGAGTAACACCATACAAACTTTTAGCCTATATGCTCTAGTCTTTGAGTGTGGACAAAACCTCATATCCAAGTCGTTATGGCATACCTCTAGACACACATGTCCATAATTAGCAGTTGCACATGTCTTTCTCAATGTATCTCTCCTTAGTAGCCTACGTTTTGAAATGACCTTGTTGCAACACTGCATGTTTTCTTGAGAAAATACTATACATATTTTATAAATGTGTTAAGATACATTAAGAGAAGGTACATTAAGATACATTCCCACAGTCAGTTTAGCTTTTATTGCCCACCTGCACTTAAAGAGAGTTATAAGGATGGAATTAGGTAGATCTGCATTTAGCCCTTGGGTTGCAGTTATAAAAGGCGTAGAATAAGTGTGCCATGCGTATCCAAAGCTCTTTAGTGGATCTTAATCAAAGCTTAGGTCGATGGACGAGGATACCAGGCAGCCTTGCGTATCAAACATGCGTCAGAGGAAGCAGCCGTGACTCGACGCCCAGGGTGGCCTGACTTTCCTGTGGGCTGCGATGGAACTGTGCAAAAGGGTTTGCTGGTTTTGAATCCAATGTGGAATGAGGAAGTGAAGAATTCGCCACATCACTCACATGTTATTTTTAAATAGTGCGTTCATGTGTGCACAAAACATGTGTGGGAGATGTTTTTTTTGCATTGTAAGATCCCTCACCTCACATTGCATGGCTGGAAATGGCCCGGCACCGATACTTGGAGCGGCACCGCGCTAAGCCAAACTGGGCTTGCTCTCTAGTGCTGAACCACTGGTTCAAACCGGTATATCAAGGTACCATAGAACAACTGAGGGTGACTTTTATTTATCATCTTTTTGAACGCACAAGTCTTAGCCGAGGTGTAACAACAGGTCGGATCAGGTCGAGTCTCTGGGTGGGCCGTTGAAGCTGCCAGTGATTGGCTACACCAGTGGCTCGTGTCTTCGAAAACACTGGTCCCTGAGAAGCCATAGATGAGATCTGGATTATGCGGTCCACCTTTAACCCTTTAGAGAGAAGATGCTTGTCCTCTGGGCAGCTCAGTGGCTCCTGAAATAGCCTGTGGGACTGGGGAAGGTGACTGGCAGGATTTAAGCCCAACAGAAGGGCCGTGGCTAGGCAGGCAGGCCAGCCGGCCGGGCGGGCGGCCATGGCCGCCAGCGAGACGCCCTCCAGTTAGGAGAACTGAAAGCACTGGTTGCAGCAAAAGACGGGGTGGGCATGTCATTTCATCCACCGTCAGCAGATCGCTCAACGTCTAGTCCGGCTCGCCCCTGCCCCTAACTCCTTTCCCCATGTCCCGTAACCACAGCCGTCGTTTTCAACTGATTGTGACAGTGACCGACAGGGAGAGCGCCCACCATGCTGATTAAGCAAGCAGCCCTGAGGAAGGACAGACTGTGATTCACACAGTGAAGCAACATCACTGAATGCACTGGTCATGGTCAATGTCTTCATGGACCATTAGTGGGCCGTGACCGACTGGTTGAAAATCCGTGCTAAAGTACCTTGCTGGATCCACTGGAGGTTGCTTCATTATGTATTTGGGGGGCAGTGTTTCCCATACATTGACTTATTTGTGGCGGCCCACCACAATATCAACATTGACCACCACACAATGATTTTCCCGGTTGTACTAAATTGTGCTTGAATCTGGTTAGCATCAAGTTAATTCTGCAAACCAACCACCACAAATTGAATTCAATTCTGTGGGAAACACTGGGGGGGTTAGGGGTGGTAGTAACTAGTTGTCTCAGTCTAACACCTGTGGGACTCAATGCCTTGCATGTGTTTTCACACCAGCTAAACCGCTATGCAAGCCCGAGGCCCTCTTAGTAGTGCTAAGACCTGTGCACCTGAGACATTGTGAAGGTGTTTTGAATGACCACTCTCTCCTTGTTCTCCCAGCGTATGACACTTTAACTGTGTTGGTACTGTACATGTAACACCAGGCCCTGAGTAAGGATCATATTTCTCTCATTTATCAAAACAAATTAAATCTATGAGGAGAGAAGATATTTTTCTACTCTGTAAATATCCTCTACCTGGGATAAAATAAAATAAAATAAAACCTTTGCATCTGGACACACTTCAGGGCACTTTGCTTGTGTCCAGGTATGTAAACACATGCCTGGTGGGTTTTTCCACAGGTCCACATTTAGACGTGAGGCAGATAAGTAAGCTGGACAGATAACTCAAGGGTCCTCTCGGGTTACTTAAGGTTGTGGAACGTGACCAACGGCTCTGGACATGTAGGCCTAGCCTGGCCAGCCCCCATAGAGGCTGCGGCTGGCTTTGGAATGATAACTGGTGTGTGTGTGTGTGTGTCTCTGTGTGTATGTGTGTGTGTGTGTGTGTGTGTGTGTGTGTGTGTGTAGAGGCTCTTCTGGCTTTGGCTCAGCCTGTTGTAGGCTGGCAGTCCATACTGTAGGTCCACCATTGGTGTTGTATTGGTGGCCATACATAGGACTCCAAATTACTTGAATGGGTTGCAGTGTAGATGTAGAAGTGGTGTGATTGTAGGATATGCAGGCCATAAAAAGAATGGGTACTTATGGCCGTTTGTTTTTCCTGGCTGCATCCTGTACAGCCAAGAGACTCATTTGTTGGGCCACAGGCTTTCACAGGACACGGCCATTAACCCCTGTGTGTGTGTTTGTGTGTTGTGTGTGTGATATTGAGCTGTATTGTAGTGTTTCCACTGCATGCAGGGCATTGCTATACATAGCCTACATAATTACACAGTGCACACACACTCCTCACCTGTGATTGCACAAACCAGCACCTAGGGTAACAGATCGCTATCTCTCTCTCTGTCACGTGTGCTTAGTGCTTAGTACACACCAACCCACCCACACACACACACACAGTTGTGATTCAGATGATGGCTACAGTTAGCATACTCTTTGATAAGATGAGCAAAATTTCACTACCGATACCGCTTTGCTTTTCCAGGAACGAGCGTGTAAAACACTCCCGGAAGGTTGATGTGAGGACAAGGACGTCCGGTATCGCTCTGTATACAGCATTCTATGGTGCTTTCAAGGCTAGTCTGGGCGTAGTTTCTTTTTCTTTTAAATGAAGGCCTATTTAATCCTAGATTCCTGGTAGCATAATGAGGAAGTTATCATCAGTACCTGGGCAAAAACAGGGTCATAAACTGTTGGCTGGTTTGTTACCGTTCTCAAGCGATGAGATACACTGATGGCAAAGCCTTGTTTTCGGAGGATGCTGCCTCATGATGGATGGAGGATGAGTTCTATGTGTCTGACAGTGGGACGTTATTGATGCGCTTGTCCCCCAGACACGTCGGTCAAGCGCATCAGACCTCACTCACACACACACACACACACACACACACACACACACACACATTCCCACTGTTGCCAGAGGGTTGCAGTTTGACTGAGCTCACGTTGGTGAACACTCCACACTCTGTCTGGAGCCCCACACCCTCCCACACTCTATTTTGACTATAGTGTGGTAGTCAACACGAGAGAACATTGACTTAAGTGACATTAAGCACATTCATTTTAATGTTATAAAAAAAAAAATCTCAACTTGTCATTTAGGCCTATGGGCTTGAATTCCATTGGAGCTCATATTATGACTTATGACTTTATGAGTTAGAGTTGCCATGGCAACTTCCCATGTTTACTGTGTGTTTATGTGGCATGGTCAACATTGGTCTGTGGCAGCAGGACCTTATCAGTATCTTCTCTTCATTAGTAAGGTATGGGAACGATACTTGATACCACCAGCCTGTTTGTTATGATCGTATTCAGTTCATTGTTTTGTTCATTGTTTCATCGTATCTAGTCACTTTTAATCCACCATCTCACTGCTGTGAGACACAGTGCAGGACTGTTGGTTGTTTTATTTATTCTACAGATTTTTACTGGTTTCTTCTGCCCTGGGGGTATTTCTAATGCCCTTTGTTCACTTCCTTGCATCTTTAGCCTTGCTGGAGGCAGGCACAGGCAAAGACCAAACCAAGATCAAGCACATTTCTTTGCGCTCAGGCACTGACAGGGGCAGCTGTTTGAAGTGGGAGATGAGCTTGCGATCGCGCCACAGGAGAAGCTCTCACACATAGAAACACCCACGGTCTGCCTCTCTCCAGAAGATGAGTCTGAGTCACTCCTCTGGCAGGCTTTCCCTTGCTTCTCTGTCTTCTTCTATGTCCCCCTCCCCCACCCACTTAACTTTTTTCACACTGAAGAAGAAATTGAGTGGTAATCCAGGAGCCCCTCTCCCTCTCTCTCTCTCTCTCTCTCTCTCTCTCTCCATCTCTCCCTCCATCTCCCCATTCTCTCCACCCACGGACGCAGTTCTCGGAAAACTCTTTCTTGAGGCGCATCTGCCCCTCACGGAGGTGTGGACCGCTTCCAAAAACTGAGATGAGGTTATAGAAGGGTTGAGAGGGGTTTCTGACACTCCAACCCCAACTCCCAACTCCACTTTCACCCCTCCCCGCCACCCCACCCCACCCCCTACAGCTGCCTCGGTCCTCCCGGGACATCCGTCAGTCGGTCTTGGCGCTGTTGCTGAGACACTTGACGTGGTACACGCTCCCCCCTCTGATGCAGCTGACCTGTTCAGGAAGATAGACTCTGATTTTCTGTCAGCGTCCAAAGCCTGTAAATGGCACTCTGCTATTACACCGGGGAAGGATCATGTTGGCGTGACTATGGCGCAGAGTTCCTCTCCCTGACAGATTCCTGACGGAGTTGTGTAAATATTTAGACCCCTAGTAGGAGCCGAGGAGGAAGAAGAGGAGGAGGAGGAGGAGGAGGAATGGCCTCTGTGAAGTGTCAACTGTGTAGCCTTCTGTGTGTGTGTGTGTGTGTGAATTGTGTGTGTTTATATTTGTTACCTGGGAGCGTGGCGCATTAAAACGCCAAGGTCACGGCCTTGTTTTCCATGCGCTGTGAGCACTGAAACCGACCGTAAGCCTGTCTCTCTTTAACCGTACACTGGAAAGCGAATGGGAAACACAACCACATGCAA
>NW_027468685.1:6872728-6912728 GCF_046254945.1 Alosa pseudoharengus
CCTCTTTTTCTCGCTCTCTCTTCCTACCTCTGCATCCCCCCCCCCTCTCTTCGGTCTCTCATACACACAGTGTACAAAGTGTCTATGTACACACACACACACACACACACACACACACACACACACACACACACACACACCCATGCATTTATGTTGGATAGCCTGGGCTCACTCTCCTTTTTGTCTCACTCAGATTGTCTCTCTCTTGTGTGTGTGTCTGTGTGTGTCTGCGTGCGTCTGCGTGCGTCTGCGTGTGTGTGTGTGTGTGTGTCTGGCTCACACCTTCTGCGGCTCTTTCTCTGGCCGTTTCTAATCCTGTCTCTGTCTTCCTGCTTCCCTTCCTCCACTGCTACCTCGTCTTTTTTCCTGTGTCTTTGGTCTAGTGCTCTCTCTTTCTTTCTATCTCTCTCTATCTCTCTTTCACTCTCTCTCTCTCTCTGTCTCTTTCTTTCTCTCTTTCACTCTCTGTCTTTCTATCTTTCTCTTTCTCTGTCTCTTTCTCTCTTTCACTCTCTCTCTCTGTCTTTCTCTCTCTTTCTCTCTCTCTCTCTCTTTGTTTTCTTTCTTTCTCTCTCTTTCTCTCTCACACACATACTGAGGAGCTATCTTTACCTCTCTTTGACCTGGACTCAACACAACACAAGCAATCTTACTCTGGGCCAAACAACTTTACTCTCACACAGGCACACATACACAAATACACACCAGGGCTTAAAATTCATTTTTCAAAATGGGGGAGAATTCCCCCCTTAGGTTATTCGTATAGGGGGGATTTACACAATTGGGGGGGGGGGTCGATTCTGATACCAAGTCAAGAATTGCGTTTTCGATACTTCTTCAATACTTTTTAAAAAATGTATTGGGATGAGTTGGGATCATTCACAACAGTGGCCATCCTAGATTCTGCTTGACTCTCATCACACAAAAACACACTGAAAATGATGGCCTATGTGATATGTTTCTATTTCATATATTTTTAAATTCATATCGAGTGTATTTAGTTAATAATGTATAGTATTTTACTAGTAATTACTAGTAGCTAAACATATTTAGTAATTTGAATGCTTCATATTGATTTTTAAACTATTACATTTAGGCATATCTTTAATGTGGTGTGTAGGTCTAATTGAGTGCCTGTCACTTTAAGAAATACGTGAGAGTAATTATCCTGACGGTTTTAGGCTAGTGAATAAAAGTTGTGCATAATGCATAAGGATATGTGGATGCAATTCATTATGTTTTCTATGTCATTAGATAAAATAAATGTTCAAAAAACTAACAACTCGAAGACAATCTTTCTGGGATCAAGTGTTTTGCAATGTTCACTAATGATTTTAGTGAGCATTAGCCTACTGGCAGACGTGACCTGAGCTAGCAGGGTAGTTACCAAGGAGCTCTCTCCAGATGTAAAAGTTTGCCATGGCTAAGTAGCCTATTTGCGTAAGCGCAAAGTGGTTCTCTCTCTCTGCGTGTGTGTGTGTGTCTGCGTCTGCATGAGGCTATGCTCAATTCAACTCGGTAGTTGATCCGTCCGGTCAATAGCACTGCATTTACGCCACTTCATGATTATATTAACGTCATCAAACAGGCTGTAAAAGTGTATGCGGGAATTTCTCGCATTATGATGGCTAGAGTTGCGGGACTTGAACAAATTATGCGCAATACCCGCAATCCCGCAGTGAAATTTAGGCCCTGCGACACACACACACACACACACTCACAAACACACTCTCTCTCACACACAAACACACATTTTGCGTTTTTCTGAGAGTGGGTTAGTGCTGACCTTAGGCCTTTGCACACAGAGACATACACACACACACACACACACACACACACACACACACACCCTATCCTTTAATCCATTGGTTCCCAAAGACTGGGTGGGTCGGATCGGGTGGGTCGCAGGAGATTTTATTTGGGTCGCCAGCACAATTTATGTTGTGTAGGCTAATAGGCCTAGCTTATACCCTTTAACCAGGAAAGCTATCAGTTTTCTATTAGGATATAGTTTGTTTACCACAGTCACGGCCCTAGAATAGCTCTGTAACTAGGGGCGAACGCGCCGCAGAGGGGGCAGCGTGCATCTCACTCGCAAAATGAAACATTTTCTGTGGTGCGCCTGCCATGGACCTCGCAGTTGCAAAATCAGCATGAACATTAACGGACAGCTGCTTCCGTTGACCGATTAAAATCTAGTTACCATGCTGTCAACTAAAGCACACATCCTGTACCGGGCATGGCTATTACATTTGCGTCAAAGGCTGATGGTTTCAATTGTAGATTCACTCTTTAAAGTTAATAGCAGCCTCCTCACATTCCTTATTACCTTAGCCAGTGCTACAAGGCTACAATTTAAATTGACATTTTAAAAGCTTTATTTCCTCTTGTTTTCCACCTCGCAAACTCTACTAGGCTACAGTAAAAGCACATTATCTTTTGGCTATTGCGCAAAAGCCTCTTGTTCTGATATTTATTCATTTCACATTCTTACAACATAGCTTGTCACAACATCATTACACAGCCTTAGTATAAGGCCTACACACACTTAACTTGCGGATTCAATGCGGATTCAACTTTCCAAAGAAACCTCCAGAAATAGTCTACAATATAACGACTTGAGTTATTTGCTATGTTTACATCGGAATTAACGCTGTTATGGATCCATTTCTCTGCAACACAACGTAGCCTACAACATTTCTCTTTAGATATACAGGAACAGCTTACTATGTTAAAGAGTGACGATTGCGTAGAATGCAAGAATATCCCCAAACTCTCGGATGCGCATTAAAACGTTATCTTTTAGGTAACTTTCCACGCTGATGGTGCCTAAAATGCAACACAACTGTGTTCAAAGCAGGATGAGGAAAACCTGAGGTTATGTTTGTACAAAACTGAGCTAGAATTTTATAGCTTTGAAAATATTTAACATTGTTTCATGTGTAATTGAGATTGCAGAGTTGTGGGAAACTGAGTCAGTGCATCACCAATCCCTGTAATAGTAGTGGTAGTAGGCCAGACGCTATTACGTATAGGCTACATATGGCAGTGTAGAATGGTTGGGGGGGGGGGGGGGCATATAAAAGTTTGAGAACCTGTGGCCTAAAACAATATTGGTGGTTGCATATTAGATCTGAAGTGAAATGGGTCACGATGGTCTGTCATTTTTAAAAAGTGGGTCCCCAGAAAAAAAGTTTGGGAAACACTGCTTTAATCTGTGTCTTGCTGAAGGTTGGCAGCAGCCGCCCGGCACAGAATGTTTGTCTCCCTTGTCTTGTCCTGTTGTCAGTCTTGGTGTGTGTGTGTGTGTGTGTGTGTGTGTGTCTGTCTCTCTGTGTGTCTCTCTCTCTCTCTCTCTCTCTCTCTCTCTCTCTCTCTCTCTCTCTCTCTCTGCCTCTGCCTCTCTCTCTCGGTTTATTCTAGAATCTGCATCCTCACATTGTTGGCTCTCTCTCAATGGTTTAATCTAGAATCTGCTCTCGCCCGTTGACTCACAAGTGGGCCACAGGCCTTCACAGGACACGGCCATTAACCCCTCTGTGTGTGTGTGTGTGTGTGTGTGTGTGTGTTGTCTCTTCCAGGCCAGTCTGTCCGTCTGGGGATGGGGGGGTCTTGGAGTCGTGCTCTTCCTCATCACTTTCGGACCCTTTGCAATCTTTTATCTGGCGTTTTACATAGTCTGCTTTGTTGGCGGGTAAGTGGAACGCACTATCAGACACAGAAAGAGAAATTCTCACACACACACACACACACACACACACACACACACACACTCACACAGTGCCACACACTCACTTGCCACACACACACACACACACACACACACACACACAGTGCTACACACTCCCTTGTTACACACACACACATACAGTACACACTCACTTGTTACACACACACACACACACACACACACTCACACAGTGCCACACACTCACACAGTGCCACACACTCACTTGCCACACACACACACACACACACACACACACAGTGCTACACACTCACTTGTTACATACACACACTCACTTGTTACACACACACACACACACACACACACACACACACACACACACACACACACACTCTCTCTCAACACTCACACAGTGGCAGATAAGGCTCCAGTGCAGACGGAATCAAAGGCTTGTCTGTAGTGATATCCTCAGGAGATTACTCTAAGGCCTCTGTCAGCCCTAGCTGGTTCTTTTCCACACTCCTAGCAGCCTGGATCTGACAGGGCTTAAACACTTTTCTAATAACCTTCCTGATGTTTGGATTAAACACTTTTCTAATAACCTTCCTGATGTTTGGATTAAAGCTGTTTGGTGTTTTTGTCTTTCTTCTTGTTTTGCTCTCGTTTGTTGTGTGTTCCGCTGGTGCAGGGGCTTTGCAGTCACACTTTTATTTGGAAAGACAAACTCAGAGAAACACTTGGAGAGGTGCGAACACTCTTATCTGCCTGCGACGCTCACCGGTATACTAAAGGTAAGTCGTGTCTGCACAAGGGTACCCACTCTGACTAGAGCAGTACAAAAGAGAGCTTGTTTTAGTAGTGAAACCAGCACACATTTATCACACTTTTGGGTATTTGATGTATTTTTGGCTGGAGGGCTTTTTCATAGCACATGATTCAAACAGGGCAACCTTCAGATCATAGAAAAAGAAGCGTGCCTTCTGTGCGCTCTATGTTTGTAAGCAAAATGTTTATGATGTTGCGAGATGTTGTACCAAGCAGAACCCAGAATGCTTACGCTTTTTTTTGTGGTTTCCCTCCGACGTCGGTGTGCGATTTCTATTTCTGTGTCCGCGGTGCGTTCCTCAGAAATCTGCTCTTGTGTGCGCACTGCGGGTTTCAGGTTCCTCAAATGCAACAGCTGATGGAGCGCTCTCTCTCTCTCTCTCTCTCTCTCTCTCTCTCTCTCTCTCTCTCTCTCTCTCTCTCTCTCTCTCTCTCTCTCTCTCTCTCTCTCTCTCTCTCTCTCTCTCTCTCTCTCTCTCTCATGGTCCCCTCTTTTCGTCACAATATTTAGACTTTGGATGAAATGAAGATGGAGATTAAACCCATCAAGATTGACCGCAGGCTCACAGGGTCCAGCTACATTGATGAACCTCTGCAACAGGTAAGGATGGTGTGTGTGTATGTGTGTGTATGTGTGTGTGTGTGTGTGTGATTGTGTCTGGGAATGAGCATTTTTGTGTATCTGTGTGCACACAGTTGTGTGTGTGTGTGTGTGTGTGTGTGTGTGTGTGTGTGTGTGTGTGTGTGTGTGTGTTGAGATGTCGGCCACAGAGGGAAGTGGCTCTACTCCTCAGGGCTGGTTTTATGTGGGAGCTGACCCAGCAGTCCCGCTGCCTCACTGTAGATGTGTGTGTGTAGACATGCTAGCGTTGTGTGTGTGTGTTGGACTGCACTGTGATATAAAAAGGAAGAAAAAGGGGGTCAGAGGACAGAGTGGTGGAAGAAAGCAACGCTAGCATGTCTACACACACACACACACACACACACACACACACACACACACACCAAAATAATGAAAATGAAAAAGATGAAAATCACTCCTAGGCACCCAAGCTAAAAATACGAGGTGATTTGCACACAACACGCGTGGGTGCGCACACTCTCTCTTACACACACTCTCTCTTACACACACTCCCTCTTACACACACACACACACTCTCACACACACACACACACACTCTCACACACACACACTCTCTCTCTCTCTCTCTCTCTCAAACACACACACACACACACAAAATGTTACTGGTCATCCGTTTCCTTCTCTTGAGCACACACACACAGGCGTGTTTAGAAACGTCTTCTCAGCATCTTGGAAGTTGTCTCAGCATAACTCCTGTCTCCATTGGAGTTTATGTACAACAAGAAGGTCTCATGATCTCTCCTGCACCCCCCCCCCCACACACACACACACACACACACATTTAGAATGTACTAACATTAAGAATGTAAGCTTACACACTCTCAACCCTACACACACACATACACACAAAACACACTCACATACCTCCCCAGGAATTCACTTATGACAAGAACCTCTAGTCATGAACCCCACGCCCCAACACACACACACACACACGTAGACGCAGACACTGAAATGTTTATTGTTGCCGATGATGTCAAGAATGCCACCATAGCTCTGCTCTTATAGTGGCAGGACTGATTGGGAGAAATTGCATTAGGAGTGAATGAAATGTAATCATGAGAAGTCCAGCCGTGTGTGTGTGTGTGTGTGTGTGTGTGTGTGTGTGTGTGTGTGTGTGTGTGAGAGATCCAGCCAGCCATCAGCAGGCCTGGTCCCTGCAGTGAGCATGGGTTTCTGTTGCATTGTGGGGGTTTTATGTGTAGTGTAGTCAGGGCTTATTGCAGTTTACGCTCTTACGCAGTGGATGTGCCGCCCGGAGAGTCAGGTTACTCTTCAAACACAATGGGAGGCCTGTGCACTCATGTCTGTCCGAGAAATGCCAAAGTACACACTCACCAGTTTGTCAGAAAGAGTTGTGTTGTTGCCTATAGCTGTGACACACACACAGATTCAAACGCGCACACACACACACACACACACACACACACACAGGCACAAACTCAATCTCACCATCACACTCGTACAACATTCCTCAGAGGTTATGGAACTTTTCTCACATGTATGTGGTGTGACCGTGTGTGTTTGTGTGTGTGTGTGCACGTGCTTGAGAGAGAGAGAGTTCCATTTCAGGCATTATGGGGTCATCATGCATGACAATCTTATGTTACGAGTACAAGTGAAAAAAATAGCCATGTATCCAAGTGTCCTGTATGACATTAACATGTGGCCTGTAGCAGATCTGTGGAGAGTTCATCTAACATCAGGAGTCAGGGCAGAAACACACGCACACACACACACAAACACAAACACATATGTATGGCCTTATGGGCTATAGAAATGACTAGCAGTGTGACGTGCCTCACCATACATTGAGATATTGGCAGCGCAATTCAATCAGCCCTCACAGCTGTCCTTGGTTGGAGCTTTACATTGATCAGATGGCTTAAGTCTAAATGAGAGATTTACATTCTCTCTCTCTCTCTCTCTCTCTCCACACCCCCCGCCCCCGTGGTCACACCAACACCATGGAAACAACCCCACGTATCACCAATGACATGTTTCACCAATGAAATAGCTTTTTAAGGTGTCTTCGATCCATCTAATGCAGGGGTGTCAAACTCATATTAGGTAGTGGATTTGTTGGAATGAGACCTCGTGGTGGGCCGTCATGGTCATTATCATTTTCTGCATGGGCATCAGAGCGTTATTTGATCATATCACTTATGAGCAAACAAGTACAAATATTGTACTGCTGTCATATACTGCTCTTTCTCTCTTGAAATGCCCTACTTCCATGTTAGTTTTTACGCTTCTTCCTTCCTGAGGATGGTTTGTAGTGCTAAGTTATCAATTTATCATATCATAGAGATATTGCTTATTGTTGTCAACAACTGGATCTTATTTTCTAATTTCCCCTTCCTACCTAAAACATCTGGGGGGCCGTATAAAACCTGCTGGCGGATGTTTGACACCCCTGATCTAATGGTTCAATAAAGGGTTTTTAAAAGTCTTTCTTTCTTTCTTTCTTTCTTTCTTTCTTTCTCTTATAATTAAAAGTGGTTTAGGGTTGTTGTCGGTGTCAGTTGTGAAGTTGACGCTCTTCTTCCCTCTATTCTCACCTGTCTTTAGGTGATCCAGTTTGCCCTGCGGGACTACATCCAGTACTGGTACTACACTCTGAGCGAGGACGAGTCCTTCCTGCTGGAGATCCGACAGACTGTGCAGAACGCTCTCGTCCAGTTCTCCACGAGGTGGGTGGCCTGGCTGGGCAGGACTGGAACACCTTAGAACCATATATAGAACCATATATAGAACCGTATATAGAACCGTATTTCAGTGCGTTGGCGTCAGGCCCTGAGACCTAAACAGATCAGGCCTGGAACACCCATGAATGTTTGGGCTTTGGGGGCACACTTATTTGCACACAGACATTTCACAGACATGAGCATTCCATGTGGCACACATATATATGTTTATGTATAGGTTAATGTACACATGTACTGTATGTATATGCTTATGTATATGCTTTCTTCATCTATACATGCATTTAACAACATTTAGTTTCTATGCGTAGTCATCTTCGTACACTTCTCTCAGTATTTTGGCAGTGTGTACTGTTGATGCGTTCTGCAGCAAAAGTGCTGAGAAAAGTGACAAGTCAGAACACCCGGCGGGGGGTTTGGGGGGGGGGGGGGCAGAATGCTCTTTCCTGGAGGAGGGGGGTGGTTTGGATGAAGTTGGGGGGCTGTCCAGAATGCTGTCGCTGGAGGCTCTTGTGGTCTTGGTCATCACTTGAGTCGCTCCTGTCTCTCTCCATGACAGCGTGAAGAGAAGTCACGCAAGGTCTTGCTCACAGGCTGGTTCCTAAAAAAGCCGCATCCCACATCTCTGGGGGAAAGTGGTTGCGTAACGCGCTCCCTTAGCGTCATGTCTACTGTAACAGCTGCACATTTACAGTGCTGCTTCCACAACAGATGCGTCGCGAGCGACTCTTTCATTTTTAATGCTAATCCGTTTCCTCTGCGGTGACACAGTCTTGGCCCTGATTTTGACCCCACAGGCCATGACAAGTCCAAAAGCATGCAGGCATGCGGTTCACCTTCTGACCCCAGGAGGGGTCCAACAGACATTACAGCAGTTTAGTGTCTGTCACCTTAGTCCAAACACACCTCCTGCCAGGTCTTCCCTGGGGCCTGGGAGAAACATGCAACCCTACATTGTGTATGACTGATTATGTTACAAACACACACACACTCTCCCTCTCCCTCTCTCTCTCCCTCTCCCTGTGTAAGGTTGGTTCGTTTTTTAAGATATGTAAACGTAGTGTGCTAAATGAGTAGTGATCTGTATGTTTTTAGTTTGAGGCAGTAACACTTGTGGGTGGTATTTTTTTGTAGTATTTTAAACACTTAAATATTAGTTTAAAGAAGGAGTGTTGATCCTCTCTCTCTCTCTCTTTCTCTCTCTCTCTCTCTCTCTCTCTTTCCCTCTCTCTCCCTCTCTCTCCCTCCCCTCCGTGCAGGTCTAAGGAGGTGGACTGGCAGCCTTACTTTACTACACGGCTGGTGGATGACTTTGCCACACACCTGCGCGTCTTCAGGAAAGCCCAGGAGAGGCTCAGTGACAGGGACGACCCCAAACAACGTAAGACGGCAAATGCTGGTCCAGTGGTCACGTCAGTGGTCATATGAATTAACATGTTTACATTGTTCAATGTATATTATTAGGATAATGCATTACATATTTTTACATGATGGATGGATGGATGGATGGATGATTGATTGAATAAATGAGAAATGGATTTCAGGTGAATGAATGAATGAGTCAGTGGCAGCACACAGCTTCTGGGATACTTCTTTGCACTATCCAATGTTATACAAACCCTTGAGTTGAATCAAGTTCACAGGTTGATGAGGAGTGTAGTTTTTAGAAACAGATGGTGGTGGTGGTGGTGGTGGTGATGATGATGATTATAAAGATAAGTGTGATGCTGGAAGTGCAGGACAAATTATGATGGTGATGATAAGTATGGTGGTGGAAGAATGATGATGGTGATGATGATGATGATAAGTACGGTGCTGGAGGAATGATGAATGTGAGAATGATGAATCTTGCATCTCCCGGCTGCAGGAGAGTCCTCTGAGGAGCTGCTGGAGTCCTTCTTCGAGGCAGAAGTGGAGATGGAGAGGAAGATCTGTCGGGACGTGGTGTGCACCTCCCCCAAAGACGAAGAAGGTGTGTGTGTGTGTTGGTGTGTGTGTGAGCGCATGTCTATTTGTGTGTGAGAGTGTGTGTAAGAGAGAGACTCCTCAGGACCCCACCACAGTGCTTGTCCCCAGTCGAGAGCCAGGCTTTGCACCGCCACACTCTTATTGCAGCCTCTCCGTAACGAAGCCATGAGCAGCCATTGCTGCTGTGCAGGTGGCTCTTCTGAACGCTAGCTGGGAGTAGCCTTATCTGGCAGCGCCGCTGGAGAATTACTCCTCCAATACGTGTCCCTGCAGTGCTTTGATCATGAGAATATGGATGTGCGGGATGTGACGGGTCAAAGTCAGCGGCCCTTGAGAAAAGCACGCCTCATTTCCCCCTCCGTTGGGTGTCGGGGTGGAGGGAGAGAAAAAAAACACACAGATCTGTACACTTGTGCCTTACCCTTAGGGGTTGCTTAGAAGCTGTCGTCACACACACACACACACACACACACACACACACACACACACACACACACACACACACACACACACAAGTGAAACATCTTCCTTGGGGCTAATGTTTCTGTGTATGTGTGTGTGTGTGTGTGTGTGTGTGTGTGTGTGTTGATATCTAGGCTTCCTCAGAGACCTGTGCGAGGTGCTGCTGTATCTGTTACTACCTCCGGGAGACTTCCACAACAAGAACATGCGATACTTCCTCAGGGTGAGTCGTGGGCCTCCCCGCTGTCTGGCTGCTGGCCGCAGGGACTGAACACACGCACACACACCCGCTGGGCCGGCCGCTGGCCGCAGGGACTGAACCCACACACACACACACACACACACACACACCAACACACCAACACACACACCCGCTGGGCCGGCCGCTGGCCGCAGGGACTGAACCAACGCCGCTCCACGTATTACATCACTCCCCCGGGACAAGGCAGAGGCTTTCTGTAGATTTAAACGCTTCGTTTATTTGTCAACTTCAAGGAGCTACTATCAAATAGGAAATGAAAGAAATGCATCCTTTTGATATGGTGTCAAAGAACAGCAATGAGGTGCTTTCTGGATATAATTAACCAATACAGTTGTTATCAGAGTTATATTGTAATTTATGATAATGTATTATATTTGTTATGTGAGTCATTCAATTGTTTTTTGTTTTGTTTGTTTTTTTCATATGAAGAGTTTCGTTCCAAAACGCTATATCCTCCATTCTCATGAATTTTCATGAATAATTTTTTTACGTTTTGTTTTCCAAGTAATTTCAGTGTAACTGTGATTTTGGGTATTGTTATTTTTATTATTATATCTTTACTCAATCAAAACAACACATTTGCAATTTTATTTGTATTACCTGAAATACACAATTATACATGACTTTTTAATGTTTTTATGGGGATATAGCGTTTTGGGACCAAACTCTTCAATAGCATGTTAATTCACGTTTAAATAGAGTGATGTGATGACTGTATGTACATGTGTTGTGTTGTGTTGTCTGTCTCAACAGGAAGTGCTAGCCAGAGGCGTTCTCCTTCCCCTGATAAACCAGCTCAGCGACCCGGATTATCTCAATCAGTTAGTCATATGGATGGTGCGTGCAAACAGCTGCTTGTACTGTTCTAATCTCCTACTTCTGTGCCACTCTGTCATTCACTGTGTGTGTGTGTGTGTGTGTGTGTTTGGGGCGGGGGGGGGGGGGGGGGGGGGGCTCTTGTGTTCCTCAGTTAGCGTGACCCATCTAAAGTTTGTCTCATTTTGACATGTCTGCTTGATAGGCCAATGAGTAATGGCAAAATGATGATTTGTGTGTGTGTGTGTGTGTGTTTAGATTCGGGACTCAAGCTGTAACTACGAGGCCTTCATGACCATCCTGAAGCTGACCGACAAGACCATAGAGCTGGAGGCGGTCAAGGACAAAGTCCTGGAGGAGCTGCAGTATCTACGCTCTCTAGATACTGCTGGAGATGGTACACAGATACACACACACACACACACACACACACCAACACACACACACCAACACACACACACAGATATATATACACACACAGAGACACACATACACACACACACACAACTTAAGAAATTATTCCCATTTGTAAAACATTTTGAATTACAAATGTGTATAAGTAAACTTGCCTTGCTGTCAAATTCCTAATCATAGGCACTCTTCATTGTTTTTTTTTCACAGACATAAACATGATCAAGAATCAAATCAACAGTTTACTGTTTGTGAAGAAAGTCTGTGAAACAAGGATACAAAGATTGCAATCAGGGAAGGTAGGAAACCCCAAGCAATCCATCCCTCCCTCCATCCCTCCATCCCTCCATCCATCCATCCATCCATCCATCCATCCATCCATCCATCCATCCATCCATCCATCCATCCATCCATCCATCCATCCATCCATCCATCCATCCATCCATCCATCCATCCATCCATCCATCCATCCATCCATCCATCCATCCATCCATCCATCCATCCATCCATCCATCCATCCATCCATCCATCCATCCATCCATCCATCCATCCATCCATCCTAGCTGTAAACCATCATCCTTCCCCACAGGGCAGACAGTGTGAGATGTTTCATGCTACAGTATGTTTTTGCATGGGGCTCAGAGTTCACTTGTGTCTCCACAGGAAGTGGATGCGATGAAGCTGGCAGCGAACTTTGGGAAGCTGTGCATCATTCCCCTGGAGCACATCCTGGTGCACAACATCGCCCTGCAGTTCTTCATGGGTGAGTTCCTCACAGCCGCCGCTGTCTGCCGTAATAATGAACTTCATTTGTGTAGCACAGGCGTTCATACACACAATGCAGCTCAAAGTGCTTTACATTTGGAACACGCAACACAACGCAGTTTGGAACACGTAACACAACGCAGTTTAGAACACGTAACACAACGCAGTTTGGAACACGTAACACAACGCAGTTTGGAACACGTAACACAACGCAGTTTGGAACACGTAACACAACGCAGTTTGGAACACGTAACACAACGCAGTTTGGAACACGTAACACAACGCAGTTTAGAACACGTGGGCCTGGCTAGAGTCTGCTGTGAATCTGGACAACTGTTTGCGGTGGTAGCTATCTGCACTGGTGGTCATAGATTAGTGGCTGGGCTAGCATGCAGTTGTCTGAAAAGTTGTGGGTTCAATACCCAGCTTCCACCGTTGTGCCCTTAAGCTAGACAATTAACCCTGAATTGCTCTGGGGAGAACTGCCCTTGTAATATGATTGACATATGTAAGTCGCTTTGGATAAAAGTGTCTGCTAAATGAATATATGTACATGTTTGAGCCACTGCCATCTTGAAAACGATTCAGCACACATAAGGCACACTCCTCTTCTGTCTTGTATATTCTTTCTCTTTCTATATTTCTCCATCTCTTTCTGTCATTGCTCTCTTGCTGCTGCAAATTTGTTATTTTATGTTGTCTTGCTCTGCACCTCTGTCTGCCTGACATTTCTTTCTCTTTCTCTCCCTCTCCTCTATTTCCCTCTTCCTCACTCTCTCCTCTCTCTCTCCCTCTCCTCTCTCTCTCTCCCTCTCTTTCTCTCCTTCTCCTCTTTCTTTCCCTCTCACTCTCTTCCTTCTCTCTCTCTCACACTCTCACTTTCTTTCTCACTCTTCCTCTCCTCCTCGCTCTCTCTCTCTTTCTCTCCTCTCTTTCCCTCTCCCTCTCTCCCTTCTCTCTCTCTGACACTCTTTCTTTCTCTCTCTCCCTCTCCTCTTTCTCTCTTTCCCTATCTCTGACACTCTCACTTTCTTTCTCTCTCTCTCCCTCCCCCCCCACACCTTGCCCTTCTTCTCTTCCTCATTACCCCTCCTCTCCTCCTCTCTCTCTCTATATCCTTTCTTTCCCTCTCCCTCTATCCCTTCTCCCTCTCCTCCTCTCTTCCTTTCTTTCTCTCTCTCCCTCTCCTCCTCTCTGTCCCTCTCTCCCTTTCTCCCCCCCCCTCTACACCCTCTTCTTCTCATTACCCCCCCTCTTCTCCTTTCTCTATCTATCTCCTCTCTTTCCCTCTCCCTTCTCCCTCTCCTCCTTTCTCTCTCTCTCTCTCCTCTCTCTCCCTTTCTCCCCCCCACACCTTGCCCTTCTTCTCTTTCTCATTACCCCCCCTCTCCTCCACTCTCTCTCTATCTCCTCTTTCCCTCTCTCCCTTTCTTTCTTTCTCTCTCTCCCTCTCCTCCTCTCTGTCCCTCTCCCCCCCCCTCTACACCCTCTTCTCCTCTTTCTCATCACCCCCCCCCCTCTTCTTCTTTCTCTCTCTATCTCCTCTCTTTTCCTCTCCCTTCTCCCTCTCCTCCTCTCCCTTTCTTTCTCTCTCTCCTCTCTCTCCCTCTCATCCTCTCCTCCTCTCTCTCCCCCCCCTCTACACCCTCTTCTCCTCTTTCTCATGATCTCTCTGTCTCTGTCCGTCTCTGTCTGTGTCCAGACTACATGCAGCAGATGGGTGGCCAGGCGGACCTGTTCTTCTGGCTGACGGTGGAGGGCTACCGGGTGACGGCGCAGCAGCAGCTGGAGGTCATGCTGAGCTGGCAGAAGGACGGCGTGAAGCAGGGCAGCCAGACCAAAGGCCTGCTTAAGGCCGCCGCACTGGGCGTCTACGAGCAGTACCTCTCCGATAAGGTCAGTCCGTGCTCTCGGCACACACACACACACACACACACACACGAACCACGCACACGGAAACCACTTTCTTCCTTCTGTTGGGCAGTTATACTGCAACATTTTGCTCTGTGTTCTGTTACCAAGTTCAATTATTTGCATACAAAAGATTGTCAAATGAATTTCAGTCCCCCCTTGTAGTCCCCTCATCAGTATGTTATTTTTCCCACATTTCTCTCTCTCCCTCTCCCTCTCTTTTTTGTCTGTTTCTCTTTCTCTTTCAGGCATCTCCCAGAGTACAGGTGGATGAAGCTTCAATTCTCAAGCTGGCTGAGAAACTCAATACAGAGGATCCCACGCCAGAGATATTTGATGATATTCAGAGAAAGGTGTGTGTGTGTGTGTCTGTATGTGCTGTATGTGTGTGTGTGTGTGCATGTTCCAAGGTTGTTTCATGTCTTTTTTTTTTTTTGCTGATGACAAATTCATCACCAAAATTCTTCTTGAATTTTTTTTAAGCCTGTTGCTCCAAAGAAATAATAACCATAGCCAACATATGATCTTTTATTCTTTGTCATGTACATGACATGCATCTCTTCCTGTTGTGTCTCCTGCTTTGCTGTGGACGACAGGTGTATGACATGATGCTGCGAGACGAGCGCTTCTACCCGTCGTTCAGGCAGCACCCTCTGTACGTGCGCATGCTGGCCGAGCTGGACATGCTGAAGGAGCCCAGCTACCGGGGCTCCGACGACGGGGACGGAGGTGAGCACAGGGGGCCTGGTCCAGCGCTCTGCAGGTCCACAATCCACATTGACAAACAGTGAAATGAGATACTTAGGCCCTGGGTCCACCAGCTTTTTTTTTTTTTTTTTTTTTTGTGCTGACAGCGCCCTCAAACTCATTTAGAGTGCTTTGGTCAAGTGTTTATTGTTGCTAGGTTACCAAAAAGAGAAGTGACATTGACGAAGCCAGCGCTGTTCTGAAAGCTGAACAGCACTTATGTCATCACATCACCAGAAGTATTAGTTTTACCAAAAATATTTGGCATTGTTTTTAAACTACAGAAATACACACCTATAAAGTATTTTCATACAAGATACTAAGCCATTTTCTTCAAGCGAATAAAATACAAATGACAAAATACTATTTTGTATTTGAAATGCATATTTTAAATACATGTCTCATAAATACTGCCCATCCCTGGTCAGGCCCATATTTAGGGGAAGGGACTACTAAAGTGAAGTCATAAAGGCTAGACTAGTTTGACTGCACTTCACAAGGATACAAGGAAGTTTATTGTCACATGCATATAGTTACTGGATGTAAGAAATGCAGTGAAATTATGTCTGGTGTCAGCCTATTTGTGCATTTATGGGAGGGGGGGGGGGTAAAAAGTGCAGTAGAAGAGGGGTTTAGTAGATTAAGTGGCAAGGGCTGCACAAGAAAGGTGGGGGAGGATGGGATTAGGGGGGCACCAACAAGGAGCACCCAGGAGGAACAGGGGCAAGGAAAAACTCCCTTACTAAGGAAGAAACCTTGGGCAGATCCACGGCTCAAGGGGCTAACCCAACAGCCTAACCCAACAGCCAGGGTATGTAGCAAGTATGTAGAGGAGGCTTACTGTAGCAAGCAGTGTGCTGTATGTATGTTTGGTAACACCCAGCATTTAAATTAGGGCCTGTCTCCATTTGCGTTCGTAAATCCAATCTGACACTCTCTGGACACTCCGAGAGTGTGACACTGCGAATAAACACACGATAATTCCGAAATTACGGACGGTTTCAGCTGGTTATCTCTATTGTAGTGAGAAGAGGCTGTGTGGGTTGCCGTGGTTATCTCTATTGTAGTGAGAAGAGGCTGTGTGGGTTGCCGTGGTTATCTCTATTGTAGTGAGAAGAGGCTGTGTGGGTTGCCGTGGTTATCTCTATTGTAGTGAGAAGAGGCTGTGTGGGTTGCCGTGGTTATCTCTATTGTAGTGAGAAGAGGCTGTGTGGGTTGCCGTGGTTATCTCTATTGTAGTGAGAAGAGGCTGTGTGGGTTGCCATGATGTATCTGACTGTTTCCTGTTTCTCTCTTTCTCTCCCTGCAGAGTCCTTCAATGGTTCTCCGACTGGGAGCATAAATCTGGTACGACCTGTGATCTTACTTGTTTTTAGTCTTGTTGCCAACTTCTCTGTTGACTCAACCCACCAATGACCACAATCAAAGCCGTGACCCTGTTTTCATTGGCTGTCAAGTGTGTCGCTTAAGTACACAGATGCCTGGGTCAGACTTGGGGAGGCGTCCCAACTGTCAGAATGACGGAGTCCCATTTGGCCAATGGGGTGACGCACGAGGATGTTTGTTTTTTATAACCGTGTCCTGTTTGTTTTGCAGTCGTTGGACGATCTGACCAATGCCAGCGCCGAGGAGGTCCTGTTGCTCCACGCCTACATCTCGGACACCGGTATGTGCTCAGATACTTTGGTGACGGCTTGCTGTGGAAGTCACCCAAAGTATTTGGTGGTCTTGGCAATGACTTGTGCTCCTATGTGGATGATTTTCTGTCTCATTTGGGCCATGCGTTTAGATGGATTGAGATGCATCACACTTGTTTGTCAAGCGACCTTGGGTATCCTGAAAGGCGCTATATAAATTTAAGCTATTATTATTATTATTATTATTATTATTATTATTATTATGACTTACTTGTTCTTACTTGTCCTACGTTTCAGTTACATGCTTTAAGTTGTAGCTTAAAGTATGCAAATTTATTTGTGTGTGTGTGTGTATCTGCGCATATAAGTGTGTGTGTGTGTGTGTGTGTGTGTGTGTGTGTCTGCGCATATAAGTGTGTGTGTGTGTGTGTTTCCACTCAGTTGTGTACATATATGTCTCCATAAGACCTCTCTCTCTCGCTGCATGCTTGTCGCCTCACCAGGCCTCGCCACCACTTTTCATGTTTTCACAACTTTTTCTTTTGAGCACTGTCATTCCATCACCTTTACCATTTCTTATTTTCTGCCTTCTCTCCTCCTCTTCCTCCTCCCTTCTCCCTCCACCTGTTTTGCTTGCCCCCGCATCTCACCTGCTTGCCATGCTGTCCTTTGTCATTACCTAACCCCAACCTAAACCCTACATCTCTTTCCCTCTGCCTTTCCCATATCCCATCATACCTAAACCTAACCATCTCATCATGCTTATTTCTGTCACTCAACCCTGCTCTTCTCTCCATCTTGCCACTCTATGCTTCCCTTTCTTTCTATCACCTGGCTTTGTCTCTCTCCCTTTCTCTCTCTCTCTCTTGTCTCTGTGTCCTTTGCCACCTCTCTGTCCTACTGTGCCCTTGGCCTCCCTTCTTTCTCTCTCTCTCTATCTCTCTCTCTCTCTCTCTGTCCTGCATCCCTCCATCTCTCCACCCATCCTTGTGTGTCCTCCTCCTCCTCCGTGTCTGCTTGTGCTGGGTAGCTGACGCTTTTCTAAACCACCTTCCCGTGGCAGGCGTGTGCAACGACCACGGCAAGACCTACGCACTCTACGCCATCACCGTCTTCCGCAAGAACGCCGACGGCAGCGAGGACACCTGGAAGACCTACCGTCGCTACAGCGACTTCCATGACTTCCACATGCGAATCACAGAACAGGTGACTAGCGTGTCTCTTTTTGCCTCCCCCTCTTGTCCGCCAGCTCTGGACTTTGCCCCTGACGAGTGGGAAGGGTAAACAAGGACTGTTGTGAATAGTTAACAATTCTTTTTTTTTTCTTTTTTTTTGTTTAACTTGTTTGTGTTTCTTTTAGTTTTATGTGAATTTGTTCATAGTCAGAGTTAAACTTATTTAAAGTTAGTTAGTTAAGTTAGTGAATGTTAGTCAAAGTTTTGTTGTTCAAGTTTATTGGCCATTTATAGGTTAGAAGATAATATCATACAGTTGCTGCAAACTAAATATGTGAAAAAGGATAATAGAAAGTCTTCTAATAATTGCTTTCAGGTTATGTTCAGGTTATTAAAGGAGGCTAATAATTGCTTTTATTTTCCCCCTCTGATTGTCCATGTCAGTGCCAGCCATCTTGTCTAACATGCTAACTCCACTTGTCTGCAGTTTGAGAACCTCACAACCATCCTGAGGCTGCCAGGAAAGAAGACCTTCAACAACATGGACAGAGACTTCCTAGAAAAGAGGAAAAAAGACCTCAATGCATATCTACAGGTAAACGAACACACTGAAGATCTTAGGACTCCAAGGGGACCTGTGGACATGTATGAAACATGAAAAGCTCTCAGGGCTTCTTGCATCTCTCCCCAGACTCACAGCTTTGTCTGGTCTCTTAACCCTGGTGGACAAACAAACACCCCCCCCCCCCCACACACACACACACACACACACACAATTTGTCTCCTGTGTGCATTCCCTTCAGTCAGTGCCTTTGCCTGTACACATTTCTGACAGGCTGATAACTGCAGTTATTGGTTGGGAATAATTATCTATCTATAAATTACAAGAAGGTCTGTCTGTCTGTCTGTCTGTCTGTCTGTCTGTCTGTCTGTCTGTCAGTCATTTGCATATCTCTCAAACTTTTGCGCGTTGTGAACAGAGCGCTTCATTTACGCGCCCGGTGTAGCCTCACTGTAAGGCGGGGATCACATTAGCCAGCGGCAGGCGGCAGAGGCAAACGTAACGGAACGCTCAGACCATTAATAAGTTTGGTCTCGTTCCTAAGCAACACAAACGGTTTGTCAATTGAATATGCTCGCGTTGCGCTTTGAAAGTTGAATCAACTTCAACGCTCAGCTTGTTCAACGCTAGCGTTACGCCAGCGTTGCCACCGTTCCGCTGCCGAACCATAGAGAACAATAGGAAACCTGCCGCTTGCCGCTGGCTAATGTGATCCCCGCCTAAGTGTATGCTTCTCCGCCTCAGAGGTTTTAGGCATATTTAGGCAAGGTGAAGGTGAGTGGGATTTACTTTTGCTGGATGCTTTTATCCAAAGTGACCGATACTCACAGCAATCAGAAACACAAAGCACGCTAATGCCACCATTGCTCCATATTTACTGCCTTTATACATGTATGGCTAAGGGGAGTTTCACTACATAACTTAAAATGCTCTCAATTAGTCATTGTCCCTGTGTTTAATTCTAGTGTTTTGTCTAGAATTATTTCCACTTAGGCAAAGCAAGTTTATTTACATTGTGCATTTCATATGCAGGGGTCAATGTGCTTTCCTTAAACTAAAGCAAACACTTAAACTGATAACAGCAGTTGTTGTGGAATAGGATAAATGGGCAGCTTCAGACCTAAATTCATACCACCCCCTCTCTCTCTCTTTCTTTCTCTCTCTCTCTCTCTCCCCCTCCCTCCCTCTCTCTCTCTCTCTCTCTCTCTCTCTCTCTCTCTCTCTCTCTCTCTCTCTCTCTCTCTCTCTCTCTCTCTCTCTCTTCTCTCTCTCTCTCTCTCAGCTGCTACTCAATCCAGAGATGGTGAAAGCCTGCCCCACCCTAACCCCCTACATCTACGACTTCCTGGAGAACAAAGCCTACAGCAAAGGCAAAGGCGACTTTGCACGCAAGGTGAGTTACCAGCAGCCTCCACCACAATCTGTTGTGTTGTGTCATCCACCTCAATAACCATCAAGTACAAAGATGTGTATACTGTTATATCAGGGGGGTATTCCAAAAAGCGGGTTTACTGGCTTAACTGAGTATGTTAACCCAGAGTAAGCTGTAAACCTGGGATTTCAGTTCCAAAATGATTGGACTATATAAGTCACTCTGGTAACATAGGCTCTGAACTTAACCTGGTAGGGGGTAGGTTATGTTCGGGTTATGTTCGGGTATTTAAGCGCACGTTCAGCCAGGCCGCTGTTTTGACACTTGTCACACAATGGCGTTTCCTTTTGAGGAATGTCCGATTGACATATCATAGAAGCACAAATCATCCATGCTATTTCACCGTGAGAGGGTGATAAGGCACGATATCCGTTCTTTTCCAAAAAAGGTTTTCCGAGAGCGCTACCGTTTGTCAGCGGTACTATAGGCTACTGGAAAAACATTCTCCATCCCTACATTTCTAATATTACGCATCGTGGATCAATTAGACTAGAATAGAATAAAATAAGTCTTTAATGTAGCCTACACCATGATGGACATTTCTGAGTCTTTGACTCACCAGACATACGAGATGGACATACAGACAACATCTCGGACACATTGAAGATAGAATTAATAAATACGTTTAAATAGGCATAGCAAAGCGGCTCAGTCAGGTATGTGTGTTGTCAATTAGTTTGGTTAGGAATGCTAATGGCATTTGGGATAAACGATAACGATAATCTTTTAAATAGGCTACACTTTTTGCCCCTCTTAAAACTATGTGCATCGGCGATCGCTCTCCGACTGGGAGTTTTTGAACAGTGCTGGAGACGCAGAGTATATCGGCAAAGCATCTGTCTGTCTGTGGGTACATTTTTGCCGTGCACTAAAGCGGTTCCTGAGCAACTTCATTAGTTTTCCTGGACACAAACCCGCAAGGATCATTAAAGTGTAGTTTCACCAACTGGCAGGTCAGCATAATTTATTTTAAGTTTTTCCAATTTGCACCGAAAATATCTTTGCTGGTGAGCTTTCAATTAATGGCAGATTAATTAACGGGATGCAAGTGCCCATTAAAGCGTCATAAACAATGCTGATTATGCTAATAGGCTCCACAGCATACATGTCCAAGAAGCTCTAATGGATAGGCCATAGGCCACTTCTATTTTTGGATGCTCTCTTAATAGGTTTGGTGTTTACACATTTCACATTACACATTTCTATTTTAATAGTTGCCAGATCGAGAGTGATGCGTCAAATCTTATTACAAACGTGGAGGCGAAATGGCCAGGGTCAGTACACGATGTCAGGATGTACCAGGAATCTAATTTGAGCAACACATTTCAATAGGGTGCGTTAGGCCTATACATTATTGGTATATTATCAGATCCACTACAGGCTAATTAATGTGTAGGCTATAACTTTTGCAATATGTGCAATTACAGGAGAACTTGATGGGTAGCCTATTGGGGGATGGAGGATACCTATGCCTTCCGACACTCATCACCCCATTGCTTACTCCGATTCCGATGCTGGGGCGCAAAAAAGGTTTAACTTGGCCCACAGCAGAACCTGCAAAATATAAATGACATTTGGGATTCTCTAGGAGTCCATGACCCACTCAGTCTGTGACAAGGTAGGGTAGTTTAAGAAAGCATCATTCAAAGCAGTCAATACGTAATGTCCACTGAATTATTTAATATATTGTGCTTTTGACATTAGGCTTTCCTAAACTTACACATTTACACGGTCATTTAGGCCAAGCAAGGTCTCGTTCCTTGGTAGACGCTCAAATACTGCTCTTTTTTTTATTACAGCTCTCTCCTCCTCGTAAGCCTCGAGGAGAACTTGCTACTCCGCCTCTGAAAAATACGGTGTTCTTTGTTTTCGCCATGTTCGCTCATAGTTACGACTCTCAATAGATGATGTCTTTATAAGTTCGCCGTGAACGCGCACAACTCTAGGTTCACTAACACGGGGTTGATTGAACTAACTGGTAATTGGTGTTTTGGGACCGACAGCTCGGGTTCAGTCACCACGGGTTCAGACAACCCAGAGGTTAAAGTTTTATCTCAGTGTTTGTTAAACCTCCTTTCTGGAATACCCCCCAGGTCTGTTTTAAGCTAACTAATTGGATAGGGGAAAGCTAATGAACGTCTGGAGGCAATCCTAGGTGGAGGTTAGTCAGGAATAGGGGAGACATGTTACAGCAGACCAACAAACTTTGGGGCTCAATGGTGTTTTAAGCCCCCACCGTCGACTTCAAGGCAGCGCTGTGACCGTCTACTTCAAGGCACCTAATCTTAACCCTAACCCTAACCCTTGCCTAACCCTAGTGCCTTCCATGCAGCGCTGCCTGGAAGATGACCTTGGGGGCTTAAAAAACCAAGTAGCAACTTTGGGTGCTTTGAAAAGCGCTATATAAATGTAATGTTGTTGTTGTTGTGGTTGTGGTCTATTGCAGTTGTCTCAGTTTCTTCCATTCAGGCTTCCTGATTTTTCCTTTTGAATAAAGCACGGTGCACCTTGCACAGTTGTGTGCGCCCTGCCTGCCACTGTTAATCAGGTTGAGTGCTGAGCCTACTCGGCCGCCTGCAGCATCATAGTGCTTTGCGAGAGCCTGGCCATAAGAGTCAAGTGGATTATGCAGTGATATAACTCTCCCTAAGGGAATTGACCCGTCAGCAACAGGGACTGGCCTTCTTTGTTTGTTAAGTGATGGCATTATGTGTGGTCATCATCACTGGGTTCATTTTGTGTATGTTTTTGCTTCCCCCTGGACCAGATGGACACCTTTGTGAACCCCTTGCGGAGCTCCATGCGTAACGTGTCCAACGCCGTCAAGTCCTTCCCCGACAGCCTGGCGGAGGGCATGAACAAGGTGTCCGACAACATGGGCCGCATGTCTGAGAGACTGGGCCAGGACTTCAAGCAGTCCATATTCAAGGTAATAAATAATAATAATAAAATGTTATATAATTAATAAATTAATAATAATAAAGAAAATGTAACAACAACAACAAAACAGTAGGTAAACAAACTGAATGGGTGTTTCAAAGTATAATGAAGTGACAGTCAACCAGACACCTGCATTAAATCCATCATGACTCGATACTTTCCTTGTTCCTGGTTTCCTTGTTCTACCAGCTTTCCTGGTAAATCTGGCATTCCAACATTGTACTCGAGCAATGCCGTTTGCCTACTTCTTGAATCTTGCCTGGTGAAATGCCCCCATGGCATGCAGTTCAGATCAGGTGCCCTCACCTGGGGCCGTTTATGGTGGAGTCTGGGCTCTTGGCATGGATGGCAGCGCGCCGCAGGTGGCCGAGGGGAAGAGCACAAGTAGCACACCAACATGAACTCCCAGGCACACCGGTCAGCCACAAATGGACACCTAATCACAGTAATCTGGCCTTCCCGGTTTAGACTTTGTGTACACACACACACACACACACACACACACACACACACACACACACACACACACACACACACACACACACATACATGCACACACACACACACACACACACACACACACACACACACACACACATACATGCGCACACACACACATACATGCGCACACACACACACACACACACACACATACACGCGCACACACACACACACGCACACACACACACACACACACACACACACACACACACACACACACACACACACACACACACACACTATTCATGATGTGTTTGCTTTTTCGAAGAACTTTTTGAACACACACACTATTCACACACTTACACATTCACACACACACATATACACTCAGAGTCAGGAAACCGTGCTCTTAATGAGCATTTCAGTTGACTTGAGTCCACAGGTCTTCACTGATATCTGGATGGTGGCTGCCTGGCAGGTGGCCTTGTGCTTTGTTAATAATTACTCTGGTGAGAACATGTTGTTGTGTTCATGGCCCAGGCAGCGTGATCACTGCGCTGCAGGCGAGGCTTGATGTCCTCTCTGCTCTCTCCCCCGCAGGTCCCCCCTCTGATCCCGAAGTCCGACATCGGGCCCGAACACTGCCGAGTCTCAGCCCAGCTGGACGACAATGTGAGTACCCCGATTTAACAGCCGTGCGTGCGTGCGTGCGTGCGTGCTGTGTCCCATCCACACAGTGAGAGGAGCTGTCACAGACAGAGTTTCTATCTGATAACGGTGTTGTGGAAAACGGCAGATTCTGTGCCGTATGTTTTGAAGCGCTGCAGATGCTCAGGCTGGCATGTTTCAAAGCACGGCTGTGTCGTAGGACAGGGGTGGGGTTGGGACATGCAGAACTGACCCTCCAACAGGGCCACAAGCAAACACAGTCACATTTACATGTATTCATTTATATTAGCAGACGCTTCTATGCAAAGTGACTTAAATGTCCACTGTATTACAAGGACCATTGTCCCTGGAGCAACTTGGCCTTGCTCAAGGGCACAACGGTGGAAGCTGGGAATTGAACCCGCAACCTTTCAAGCTACTACACCAAACAGTACCAAACACAAGCTACTCTAATCCACAGTGATGGCTCTCTGACTTTACAAGACAAAGACTAACACAGGGGCGGTGGCAATGTCGTGGCTAAGAAGCTGGGTTAGTGCAGTCGACTGAGAATTCATGGGTTCGATTCTATGCTGGTTGCTAGGGTAGTCATGCTGGTTGCTGTGGTGGTTGCTTCCTGGCTAGGTTGTTGCTAGGGTAATTAAGATGGTTGTTAGGGTGTTCGATTCCTGGGTGTCATCGTTGTGCCCTTGAGAGTGGCTCCCATGGAAACTGCGTCTGTAATTGATTGACATCTGTGAATCGCTTTTGATTGAAATAGCGTCAGCCAAATAAATAAATAAAAGTGAATAAATAACACAGGGCTTCATGACCTCTTCCCTGACCTCCCTTGACCTCCACTTCATGTATCTGTATCTCTATGTGTCTGTGTGGTCAAGTTTTTGCATCACTTCCTCTGTGATGTTTTTGGAATTCACTCTGCCCTTAGGGTTTGTGAAGTGTCCCCCTGACCGTTCTCCCCACGGCTGCAGTTGGCAGACATGTGGCAGATAGGGCTTGACCCTTGACTCATGCCCTTTGACCCCCTATGCAGGTTGATGACAACATCCCGCTACGGGTGATGCTGCTCCTGATGGACGAGATCTTCGACCTGAAGGAGAGGAACCAGTGGCTGAGGAGGAACATCAAGAACCTGCTGCAGCAGCTCATACGCGCCACATATGGAGACACCATCAACAGGTCAGACAGACACACACACACACACACACACACACACACACACACACACACACACACACACACACACACACACACACCCAACCTAGAGAGAGAGAGACACACACCACACACACACACACACACAACCTATGAAGACACCATCAACAGGTCAGACACACACACACACACACACACACACACACACACCAACACACACACACACACACCCAACCTAGAGAGAGAGAGAGAGAGAGAGAGACACACACACACACAACCTATGAAGACACCATCAACAGGTCAGACACACACACACACACACACACACACACACACAACCTAGAGAGAGAGAGAGAGAGAGAGAGAGAGACACACACACACACACACACACTCACACACACACACACACACACACACACAACCTAGAGAGAGAGAGAGAGAGAGAGAGAGAGAGACACACACACACAACCTAGAGAGAGAGAGACACACATACACACACACACACACACAACCTAGAGAGAGAGAGAGAGACACACACACACACACACACACACACACACACACACACACACACACACAACCTATGAAGACACCATCAACAGGTCACACACACACACATACATACTTTGGCAGGGATGGGATTCTTCCGGACCTGACTGTTAATCTGACCGTTGGGGTAGCCCATTCAGTTCAATTGAACTTTCTGCAGCACTCTTCACGAGCCGTATAATAATAAGTATTCGGATCGGTACGATTTGCGTGGATGTCGTTTTCAGGTCAGAAAATCCAGAATTCCGGTGTTAATCCGGAAGAAACACACCCACGCACACACATAGACACACAGTGTTCAAAAATCATTGAATGTCATCATATTAACTGATCTATTTCTCTTTTAATCAGGAAAATTGTGGATCATGTTGACTTCATGACGTCACCAGAGCAGGTGGCTGATTACGTGAAGAAATTCAGGTAATAGCGCTTAACTGCATAACACTATGAAGCGCGCGCACACACACACACACACACACACACACACACACACACACACACACACACACAGTTTCTTTCTCTATCTGTCTCTCACTCGCACACGCAGACACGCACACAAAGACCATTTCAATCATTGCTTTTGTCCTAAAAGTTCTAACCTCGTGTGTGTGTGTGTGTGTGTGTGTGTGTGTGTGTGTCTCTAACAGGGACTCCTACTGGCCAAACGGGATCCTGGCAGAGACTCCACCCCGCAGAGACAAAAGCATCCGCATGAGGACCAGAGTGGCGGCCAAAACCAGCCTGCTGGGAATCATGCCAGGTGACTGAACTCACACACACACACACGAACACACACGCACACATTTGGATTGGATTTGGATTCATAGAAGTCCTGTAATCTGTCTGTCACTCATACACAAATGTACACGCTGTCTGTCTCCCACACACGTACACTCAGACAAACATTTCAAATATTGTCTCTGTCTGACTCACTCACCTAGACACACACACACACACACACACACACACACACACACACACAATGCAGACTCCACAAATCTCCTGACAGCTGGCTTCTCTGTTAGCCTCTGTCCTTTCATTTCCTCTGGGATGCTCCCTGCGCTGCTCTTAACCTGACGTGACAGCTCATTTCTCTTGAGACTATTTTATCTGTGCTCACAACTTGCCTAATGCCTGCATTCTTTTATGTGTGTGTGTGAGTGTGAGTGTGAGTGTCATATTGGAAAAGCACTCCTGCAACGATAACAGAATACATAACTAGATGATTAATTGAAAGATTTAAGAAGATGGTTGGAGTAAGTGCTCTTCAGAATAATAATAATGAGCTGAATGATTAAGCTATGGGCATGTCGTTAGATAGTGACTGACAAGACTGAATGGATCTTAATTTATCTGGATTATTAAATTAATTGACAAATTAATCATCATCTCACCACCAGTTTTGCTGATCGGAGTCTGCTGGGTCCTCACCCTTTGTAATATAAACAGAGGAAAACCACCATTGATACCCCCACAAAACCCTTCACTTTCATACACTTTACAGTCTCCCCGTTATTTTTACCTCTGTCAAGTTTTTCTCTTTATTTGTTTGTCTGTGTGTACGATTGCTAAACATTCACCATCTTGATAGAAAGGTGTATGTGGGCCAAGGATGAACCAATGCGACTCTGACTTATGGGGTGGCTCGCCAGAATTTAAAGGTTGTATCAGCGATTTCGGGCCCAAAAAAGGCCCAAACATAAATGATCACATTCATCTAATCTTTCCTAACGATCCGCTAGCTGCCTGCCCCATAAGCAGGCCGTCAAAAAAACGCATCTCTGTAGGCAGCCTAGGCTCCGAGATCTGTACACAAAAACAATTGCTACCAACAAGGGTTGGCAACCCACTCAAAAACAAAATAAAGTGTTTCAACCAATAACCAACGAGATGCGTGTTTAGGAGAGTTTTAATTGCACGGGAAGGAGGGGGAAGGACTAGCAAGCTAGCTCTCTGTTTTGTTTGAACATCAACAGAAGTGACGTATCCCCGATATCGCTGATACAACCTTTAAGTTCACTTTTGTTAAATTTGCAGTCAACGATCATACGCAATTTTCAAGCCCATAACATTTTCTGTCACGTTCAGCAATCATCTCCTCATAACTCACTAGCTGGCCATCTGTCAGTACACTGTAAAATATGTATTTTAAAATATAATGTACGTTGGTTTGGTAAAAAAAACATCTGCTAATAAATTTAAACATAAACATAAACAAATGTGTGTACCGTCACACCGGTGTAACTGGAATGTTGGAAAATTAACGTTCTAAAGAATATCTGGGTTCATTGAATTCAACATTTTTAGAACCTCGAATTGTTGCAGAACGGAATCTTATGTTAAGTGTTCAAAAACCTACACCTTTTAAGGGTTAATGCTGCAAGATGCAACGTGTAGCTTTTAGTGTCAGTTCGCCCTCACTGAGTGTTTTTGTAGTTTCATTGGAGACCTCTCCAACAAGCACTGTGTTTCCTGCTGTGGATGTGTGCACGCTGTTCACTGCTCACCTCTCCCTCTCTCTGTCCCTGTGCACAGACGAGCTGAAGCACATCATCGGGGCGGAGACCACGCGTAAAGGCATCCTGCGCGTCTTCGACATGTTCCAGCACCAGCAGATGAACCGGCGTCTGGTCTACGTGCTGCTGGAGGGCTTCCTGGAGACCATGTTCCCGCAGTGCAAGTTCCCCGAGCTCTTCGTCCAGCTGCACTCGCGATCACCGCGCACGCGCCGCTACTCGCAGAGACTCAAGGCCTCCTCGCTCAAGAGGTGACAGGCTGGCCCGGAAACCGAGAGCCCTGCCGCGGAATGCGGGGATGCCTGGTCCGCCGCCGCTGCCGCCGCCACTGCTACACGTTCCTGTCCCGGCGTTGTGATGTGTACGACGGCGCCACCACCACCGACGCCAACGCCAACACTGACACCGCCGCGACCCGCCACCCCCCCCAACCGAGCAACACTTCTGCCACCGATCACACCACCTAACCTGTCCTGCTCGCACTCCCACCCACCATCATCATCATCACCGCCACCACCGCCGCCACAATGACCACTAGGGTTGGGAGGCCAATGAGGGCTGTGGGAGGTGGATTTATGTCCAGAGCGGAGTGTTTGGACTGTATCGGGCGGTCTGGCAGAGGGTCAAGAGGGAAATGAGCGTGGTTGTGTTTCTGTGTGTTTCTGTGTGCGTGCGTGTTGTGGGGGATGGGATGGGGGGGGGTGGGTCAACGTGCAGTGGCTCGAGGACTGCAGATGATTATGGGACGTCCCTTGTGTCACTTGCAGCTGCCTCCTGGCTGGACACGTCCTGTCTTCACGTCCTCTGATCTCCCCCCCCCCCCCCCCCCCCCTTTCCCTCCTGAAGTGTTTTTGTGGAGCGCTGTACCCACACGGATGGTATAGCATTAGGACCCCCCCACCCCCCCACCCCTCCACACCTGTCTTCGTTGTGATGCATCTATTCATATGAGACACTTTCAGAAAAACAAGTTCACAACTCTACATCTCTACCACTAAGATGCTCGGCTATAGCAGACAGCATCCTGTGTTTGTAATGTTTTCTGTGTTCTGCGTTTCTTTTTTGTTTGTTTTTTGTTTTCTGTCGTCGTCGTTGTTGTTGTTTTTGACTACAACAAAAATGGCTGCAGTTTGGGAGGCACAGATCCCAGACAAAATATAATTGTGTTGTTTTGTTTGGTTTTTTTAATTATAAATCACTATGGTGAGTCGCCCATAGTGCCGCTGCCACCGGAGAGTAGTACACACATACTGTTCCATTTTTAATGTATGAAGTCTGAAGAAGAGCTCGAATCAGAGGAGAGGGCTAACTGTTAGTTCTCATTAATTTGCCACTCCTCTTAAGCTTACCCAAGGCTTGCATTAGGATTTTAACGGTTGGCAGAGTTTTTAAATGCACCATAATTCACCTTTTACCATATATATGAACTATACATGCGTATGAATATGTGTTTATTAACCAAATATAGTTGTGGCACCGATGCAAAATGGCTTCTGACAACAGATGCAGCACTTGCAGTTTTTTTTCCTCTTCTGTCCGTCTGGGTGGAGAGGAGAGTGGAAGAGGGAAGCTTAGCCTACAGGGCAGTTTCTGCTCAATGTGTGATAGGCAGTGACCATGACAAAATACAAAACTCTATCTTTGTGCGTGTGCGTTTGTCATTGGGAGAGAGAATTTAAGAGAGCGCAACTGTTTCTCTTATCGTTCCTCCAACAGATGTCAGTATGTCCTTCAAAAAGTTCTTTGAAAAAGCAAACACATCATGAAACACATCATGAAAAGTGTGCGTGTGCGTGTGCGTGTGCGTGTGTCTGTCCACCAGTGAGAAAACGGTATGCGTGTCCAGGTTGTGATTGCATATGCTTGTGTTCTTGAATTCTAAGAGAAAAAAAAAAACAACTAAAAGCATATTTGGAGATATGCTGCAAAAGAATGTACCTATCTTTGGTGAAGCCGTGTCCGCGTGCGTAAGTTTTATAAACTCGGTCGGATGGAGTCCCATCAGGACACTCTGGGATCATTGTATTCACGTGTGTTTTTTTTGTCGTGTTCCTTTTATTTTTTTGAAATCCGTGTGTAGCACTAAAACACAGGCCTACTAGGTGTCAGAAAATTGTGCCAGTTTGAACTAGAGAATCAGCCTTAACTCCTAAGACCAAGAGATGTGGACACTAGCAGTAGCTTCCCCCCACTGCAAAACATGCACAGAGAGATGTTGGAGACAACAAAAATAGCCCAATCTAATTGTACTTTCTTTCAGAGAATATCATTAATTTTTTGTGCAATATTTGTTTTCTTTAATGCATGTGTATTTGAATAACTGTATATGAAAAAAAATCATGTTTTTAGAAATTAAAGAAAATTTGAGAGAATTAAAAAAAAAACGAATAATCCCAACAACTCACATTCCATTGTTGTAAAATACTGAGTTTGTTTTAAAGACTTGTTTTATAAGTCTGTTTTTGTTTTGAATTTTCTTTTCTGTTTTGTCATCACTCCTGGTTAATATCATGTACAATTTTTGCTCACATGGCTGTTGTGACCACCCTCTCCCTGGAAACATAGAAAGAGCACACTGTATGAAATGACTTGTATGAAAATGTATGAGACACATATGAACAAAAAATGTTACTTACATGACTGAGTGTGTGAGTGGTTGCACATCACATTTCCAGTCTTTGCATCAGAGTCTACAGATGAGAGTAAAGAGAGGCACCTTTGGCTGAGAGCCTGAGCTTACCAGGAGCAGCCACAGGGGGGTGATGATGATGTTGTCTGTGCCCCTTGTATATTGGTCTATGGGAAACCCACCCTGGGCATTCAAATTATGCCACATGGGTTATGACTGTGCTATTATATATTCCTCCTGAAGGCACAACACTTACACTGTTGGACAGATGAGATGAGATGTCTCTTGTAGCCTGATGTCATGGGATTACATTTTATTTTATTTTATTATTTTTGGTTGTTGGTGGTGGTAGCTGTTCTTGTTTCCTATTTGTTGGAATTTTATACCTGGATCTGATTATTGGACACACAAAAACAAAAACAAGAATAACAACAACAACAAAAATATAAATCTCTCGCCAGTGCAAATGTCACGGCAGGGCTTTCTGTTCCAATTTATCAGAAGCTGGGCAAACATCCTGCCATCTTGTATGACCAATGAAATACAAACACTTACTGAAGAAGAATTACCACAAAACCTCAGTCACCTTGCATAGTTTTGCCTTCCTGTTTATCTTGTTCCTTTCTCAGAACGCTGTGATATTGCCCAGCTCTGGGTAGCTATCGTTTGCTGTGATTGGCCCTCCTGTGGTGGCTTCTTGTCTGAAGGGCCAATGAGTGGCCAGCACTGACCCACTACAGTCTGCTGTGATTTGGTTCTATTCTGACCCAAACCCATATTCCCCTGTCTGTCAAAGCCAAGTCTGGCTGTCTGTTTTCACCACCACTCTCACTGGAGCTTCCTCATCTTTGTCCGTATTTGACCTCTAAGTTTGTGCAAATGCTTCCCCCCAAACAAATGCAGGATTGCTTGTCTTTTCATTTTGTTTGTTTATTTCTTTTTCCAAATCCCCATACATATGAATCTATGATACTGAAATGTGCATATCGGTGTACAGTATTTGTCAACAGTGTGCCTAAATGTACTGTCAATTATATTTTCTTATTTTTCTTTAAGAAAATGAAAAAAAAATCAATCCGAATGTCATGGTTGTTTTTAATAGACTGAAAAGAGTACTCTAAGAGGACAACAACGTTTAGAGTGTTTGCATCATGCTTCTGAAATATTCCTTTTGAGCAGCTCAACTCAGTATAACACTAATAAAACTTTAACTCTGACTAACGGATTGCATCTTTAAATGTTCTTTTAAAATTCCTCCTCCTGTCTTCACTCAGTATGGGCCTTCTGTACACCGGCCCCAGGCATCCACTTTGGGTCACCATATGGTACACATTTGGGCTAGTTGTGTGTGTGTGTGTGTGTGTGGACATGCACAATATTGTGCCGGAACACCCTCTTTGTGTGTGTGTGTGTGTGGACATGCACAATATTGTGCCAGAACACCCTCTTTGTGTGTGTGTGTGTGTGGACATGCACAATATTGTGCCGGAACACCCTCTTTGTGTGTGTGTGTGTGTGTACAACAATCTGGCCTTCATTACTGGTGGATCAGTAGTGAAACGGCTGTAATAGCCTGTGTAGGATGGTGTGGGTCATGCTCCCTGCTCTGTGTTTCTCACACCTCCTAACCCCGTTAGAGGAGGGATCGCAGTGCCTGCCGCACTCACAGGCATTCCAGATGGTGTTACTGGAAGATTAGCATGGCTTAAGGGTTCAGATCTGGAAGAATTGCCTTCTCTTTGCAAATAACACCACTCATGTCCAGCCAGATTTAGAGCTGAGCTTTTGTATCACACACACACACCATGCCATTTCTCTTGGCCCCAGGAAACAGGAGTGTGACTTCCTGTTTATGCAGAAACTCAAGACTGCAGTTTAAATGGTGTGAAGGGCATTGCTGGCATTCCCTCTCTCCCTGAACTTTCACTCATGCTCTCTCAATCTCACTCTCGTTATAGAGTTACGTATTGCTGAATTCATCACCTCTGACTGAAAACGTAGACCTATGTTAACTTTATTACCGATAACTTCAGCATGGTAATGGATGTTTATTACACTCAATCCCTGACCTAGGTCTTTCAGAAAAGTGCAAATTCCTAGCCTGGCGGGGCCATCCTCTAAGACCTTAAAACGTGTAATGTGTGCTGCTGTCTGCAAGGCCACCATAAGGTGGCGCCAATCTTCAGCGAAACAAATGAGAGGAGCTATTAGCTTTTATGTCGCATGGAAACTCAGGTAAACATATAACTTTACCGGAACGTGTGGAGTTCATGCTGTCGAGATATGTTATAAAAATTGTCATCCGTCAGTCACACGACGAGATGTAAAGGTCAGAGTCCTTCAGTAACAGATCCCAGCTATTTTTACTTGACCCTTGCGGCAGCCAGTAATGTCAATCACCTGAAGTCCAAGAAGTGGCTGCAAAACCACTTGCGTTTGCAGGAGGGCGTTTGTTTATAGTTATTAATCGAACTGATATGTGTGTGTGTACAAGTAGACACATGTCTTACAGATACTTTCTTCTACAAGTAAGAACGAAAAAGAACTCATTTTCGGATTTAATATTGTATAGGCTTTTCGTGCAGAGAAGTTATGCTGCGTACAAATCCTTCGTTTGTGCGGTAAACTGTTGCTTACATTCATCAGCAGTGGTTATCTCCTCATGAATTTCCATTTCTTGGTCTATGGTCTTGGTCTAGCAAGACAAACCAGAATTGTTTTTACTGTGGTTCGAAACCTCAGCAGCCAATCGCTGTTCTTGTAACTTCTGCGTGACGGTGGCGGTAATGTGGAGTTGGTGCCTCCTGTGTTTGTCTATTTCAGGAAGGAAAGAGGAAACCCTAGCTGAAAGCAAATTGAAATAATACCGAAAATTAACCCACGGATGTCCGGGGTACCCACACGCTTTCTTGGAGAGCAGATCAGTTAAAGTCTGCATGAAAGTCAACGACGCACAGGAAACATGGTGGTTCTCAAAATCCGGGACCAGGTATGTCGCCAGCTATTCTGGCTAGCTAACGTTATGGGTCTTGTTAGCTTTGTATGTGTTAGCGAGGTTACCATGAGCTAGCTGACATTAACGCATAGGCATTAAACGTTACCTAGTTTGTTAGCAAGGTAACATTACCACCGATAACGTTAAGTTACCACGATTAAGCATATTTAGTCACTAATATTAGCTCCGTGGGTGCAATGTCAGTTTGGCTCGTCATTTGCAAGCAACAGCTAGCTACAACTTGTCCAATACTTTCACACATTTGGACATTATCATTAAGCTAAGCTAACTGGCTAGCTACGATCAATGTTGAAAAGTGATTATGGTTGAGGGAATATCAATGGCTACCCCTTAGCTGTATGGTTGTTAGTTGACCTGTTTAATTAGTAGAGGTAGATAATCGACAATGAACTTTACTGGCTAACTATCCATTTTCTTCTACGAAAAATAAAAACGCGGTGAAGTAACTACTGAGTCGGCAGTGCACCCTTGAATGATAGCTAACGTTACGTACTGGCTATGAATCGAGCTAGCTGAAATTACTAGAACAATCCCACTTTCTGGTAGGCTTTCTAGATCTAGCTAAAATTGTTAAATGTTGTTTAGCTAGCTGTCTGGGTAACGAGATGTGTTGCTAAAGCTACCCGATAGCTAACTGTGAGTTAGATGGTGTCAGTGTCTTGAGGAAGAGTTCAACTTTGCCACGCATCTTGTGCTCCACTGTAAATAATGAATTCACAGACTACAACTGAGTTAACTGCAGAACAAATGTTTCTGTTGAAGGAAGAGGCAGATTGCTAAAGTTAATCTCTGTCGAGCTAGTTATCCACACGGGGGGCTAACGTTAAACAGTTCAGCTAAGTTGGCTATCCTAAGGTTGATCGGATGTGTTTAGATGGGTCATATTCCGAAAATAATGTTAAATATGCTGATGGTACACCGTAATCACAAAGACAAAAACATGTGTCTTGTTAGCCTTGTAATATTTAGTGTCGAGTGCTGTTCATGTCCACTTGTAGCTATGTGAGGTATGTAATAGGGATGCTAAAACCTCTAGTCTAGAAAGACCGCGTTGCACCTTTAGGAGGTTATGAAACTGTTGTGGATGTGGTGATATGATTGATGGGAAGAGAGAGGTTATCATGTTTAAGAACTTCCTTTTCATCCTCTCCCCAACATGCTAAAGTTACTCACACCGGGAGGATGTTGGCACTGCAACACAGATGATGCCAACCACGCATGTGAATTACCAGTCTGACATATCATATTGCAGGGTGTACTGCAACGCCACCAAATAAACTTATGCGTCGTAGCATATTTTGAAGTTTTCCATTGTGCGTGTGGTTGTGTAAAGATTGATAAAGAGCTCATGTGCTTGCTTAGCCATTGCTTTAAGCTACTGAGTACCACATCTGACCCCAACTCTCTCGGCTTATGCTGGTCAAAGGTCTCTCCTTCGCGTTTATGAATCATCTGTCCGGTCATTCTTTTCTCAGAACATTTTGTAGCGTTGGGTTTTCCTGTCCAAGAGACGGTATAAACAGCAAGTTTGTATCCATTCACGAATGTTTTCTAACTAACTGGACATAGTATGCCTTATAATCCTTGCCTGGGGACGCTACTATCAGTCTGCGAGTTAATGCCTTTCCTGAGTTAGTCTGTGTATATTTGTTTGCCCTCACTGTATCGTCTTAGCAAGAAAAGCAGGAATAAGCTAGTTGTGGTACTGTGCTTTGGTGTCACCATGTGCTGTGCTTTTTCGGGAGTTGAATGCCACATGTATGCTGGGAATGACAGCTTTCCACACCAGTACAAGGGTCTTCAGTCATCGATGCAATGATGTTTCTTGTCACACAGTTCTGTGGGACCATATCAAGCTGTGTGCACATGTCCATACACACACACACACACACACACACACACACACACTTACTTGTATAACTACATACCTACATACACACTTGCATAACTTACAGTAAAATGAACGCTTGCTGTTGAGTTAACCACAGGAAGAGCCGTTCCGATTACGCTGTCTCACCCATTGTTCGCATGCCGATTGAAAAGTGGACAATGAGAGCGGTGACCAAAAATAGCCCTCTGGTGTCACTGCCGGCAGGGTTGCGGGGGTCTCGTAGCAAGAATACAAATGGCATTTATCTGCACAGTAATGGCAGCTGCGCTTAGGCCAGAGCCCTGTGTCCGAGCTGATGCACTTTGGGTTTGGGGGATGGGGGGGTGGGGGGTGGATGTGTTCCATCCTGTAATGGCAGGTTGCTATTTCTATGTGAAGAAGAGGTGTCATCATCAAGCAGTTCTGTCACCCCTGAGGACTGAGAAGTTGTCAGATAATGTCGATGGGCTTCAACTCAACACTCCTGACCTCTCTGTGTGTGTGTGTGTGTGTGCCTGTGTGTGCGCCTGTGTGCGTGCCTGTGTGTGTGTGCCAGTGTGTGTGTGTTTGCTTCGTGTGTGTGCCTGTGTGTGTGTGTGTGCCTGTGTGTGTGAGTGCGTGTCCTTGTGCTAGACTACAAAGCTCATTGAAAGTGTGGACTGAATTACCATTCCAGCTGTATTGCCTGAAAGTTGCCTTGCATCGCATGTCTGAAAAGTGTGACAGCACAGAGGAGAGCGGGGCTCCCACTAAGACCCTGTCTGTGGCAGATTTCCAGTGCATTGCCTTGGGGACTGTAGTCAGCACTTTGTAGCGCCGCCTGCCTGGCTTTTCACCCACTTTTAACCCTGTCCTTGGCAGAGCGGTGTTGTGAATAGCATGCCAACCATGCCACCTGTAAATGACATGACGATGATGTCATACAACTGAGACGGTTCCAGTTTGTCACCTGCTGTTGTGGTTGGGAGAAAGTGAACTGCAGCAGTCTCTGATTTGTGTGCCGGATTGTTTAGAAACTGATGAACGTAATATGTGTTTCCTCTGTATTAATGTGTTTTGCATAACAGTTGGAAATGTTGAACTGTTTGACCTGTCGATGTTTTAACATATTCAGGCCCATTGCTTGAATTATGTATGGATAGATTCCTCTGTGTGTAGTTGCTTAGTTGTTTGTTTATTTTAGGGTCAACTCTTGCTTGTGTATTGCAGTGGTCACAGCAGGTGATGCATCCTCTGTCATTGCTGGCTAAATCGGTCATGCATTCATCCACGGTGCTCGTAAGACAGTGAAAGCATTCACTAATGGGCTTTAAGGCCTCCATTGATTGCCATTGATGCTGGGAGTGCTATTCTGTGACTTGGCTTATGGCAGTATACAGTAGAGGCAGACGCGTCTGGTTTGACCTTTGCCCTGTTGTCTTCACCGTCGCCTTGCCTGCCGCCTCATGCCAGTAATAACATAATTGAGCTTTGTCCTGTTTCTTCAACTTGCATGCTCCCTGATCTGTTTAAGTAGATGGACACATGTGCTCACAATGAACACTAACCCTAGGCAACCGGATCTGCACATAACACTTCCGTTTGTCTGTTTCTCTCTCTCTCTCACACACACACACACACACACACACACACACAAACTAGATATAGGATAGCCGCACACACCCCACTCAGACACACACTCAAATCTACACGTATTCCCTCCTGGCTCAGCTGTCGTGTGCTTTGCTGTTGCGTACACGAGAGGGCATCTGATCTTAATGCTTCATGATCCGGATGGTCAGACTGGGGAGATCAGGTGTGCGTCCGATCCGTGTGTGTGTGTGTTTGTGTTGGCACTAGGGGGCACACGAAGGCCTGCTTTTTCGAGGCAGCCGTAGTGTTCGTTGCCAGTGCTGCGCTCTGTGGCCTGTTGCCATGACACTGAGCTTCTGCCAGACACGATACCGCCATGGCGACTGTCCACCGCTCGTTTTAAACATCAGACCATGACGGCAGCATTTTGCAACAGATCACCATCCAAAATCAGTTCATCTCAACCGTTCAGTAATAAGATTATAGCACGCCACTTGTTAAATATAATGAACACACACACTCATACTCATGCATGCACGCACACACACACACACACACACACACACACACACACACGTGTTACCTGCTGTTCAAGCTGCAGAATGTTTATGCATGAGAGACAGGGCGAATGGAAATGAGAGAGCCTGGTCTTGTGTTGGGCCAGCGGATTATATTTCAGCCCTCCGCACTGCTTTCTGGGCCACTTGTTAATTGTTATGCCTCTCCGGCCGCCACTTGATCAGAGAGTGTTTTCAACACGTCCTTTTGTGCTGAGGAACCCTCCTGTCTGATCACACAGAGTGCAAACGCATGCAAATGACTCATCTGGTAAAAAAAAAAGAGGAAGAAAGAGCGATCCCTCTCCTTTTCTGTTCTTTTCTTGTCTTGTCTTGTCTCAATTCTTCTTCCTCATCCTCTCTTTGATACTGAAGAGAATTGGAGCACGTTGGCGCTGTTGCAAACGACTCAGGGTCAGTCACAGCACTCTATCAAATATCGAACCGCCTGCTTTCCTTACGTCTCCCTTGTTGTGGTCTAGTGCTGTATGGCATAAAACATTGCTGTTTGAGTTATGGAGGAAGGAGCTAGCGGCCTAGCACCAGAGAGCCGGTTTTTTTTTTTTTTTTTTTTGCTTGGGCGGCAGGTTGTGCTGATTGTCTTAAGAGGTGCTCTCTGATCGAATTTGCCAGTGCAACGAAATAGCTCGGGGGTTATTTTTAAGCCTCTGGCTCCAGCCATTATGTAAGCCAAAAAGCTGCCACTCTTCTTTGAGTTATTTTTCTTTAGAAACATGGGAGGCTGTTCTGAGAAGGGACTGAATGAGGAAGCAGGAAGCCTACCTGTTGACAAGCTGTTTACAAGGTGTTGAGAAGGGTTTTGAAATACTCCTGCAGAATGGGTATTAAGCCCTAACGTGGAGCAGACTATTATTAGACTATTGATTCAGATCCATAGCAGTAGTAACAGTCTTATCACCGATAGTCATTTGTTTGTTGTTAAATTAAAATAAATATCACAACCAGCATCTAAACAAGCCCAAATGTTCAGTGTGAAAAGTGCCTCTCAACGGAAACGTCTCTCTATGTTGGTCGGCTTGCAGCTGAGTAGAAGGCCGTCAGTAGAGGAGGGCCCATGTGACTGACATGACAGGCGCCACTTCTACCTCCTTCAAGACCTGTCACCAAGGGTTACCTGAAGCAGCAGAGCGTGACGTCAGCGGTATGCCAGCCCTTTTCCAGGCGAAAGCCCCCCCCCCACCCGTCAAGATCCAGTCCTGCCACAGCGCAGGAAATGAGGTCTGGCGTGTTGCACTTCACCGGCAGTGGTGAGCAGGAGGCAGGAAGTGAGTCGGCACACTCAGAACAGGGCCAAGGGGTTTTCCTCACAATAGGTCCAAGCATTCTAACGCATGCCCTCCAATGCCTTCCAATGCATTCTAACGCATGCCTTCCAATGCCCTCCAATGCATAGTAACGCATGCATTCCAATGCCCTTTAATGCCTTCTAACGCATGCCTTCCAATGCCCTTCAATGCCTTCCAATGCATTCTAACGCATGCCTTCCAATGCCCTCCAATGCATTCTAACGCATGCCTTCCAATGCCCTTCAATGCCTTCCAATGCATTCTAACGCATGACTTCCAATGCCCTCCAATGAATTTAGGCATGGCTGCCATGGATGTGACATTACAGATCAAAATTACATAAGCCTAACAGCTGTTTTGAGTTAAGGTTATGTTTATTATTAAGCTTATTGAATAGCTTCCTGATCGAGAAGACAAACCATTTTGTGGAATGATGCATCATCATATGAAATTTGCAACGATGTGACTCAATAATCTCTAGTAGCCTATGTGACATCACGCTCTGTCTGCCACTCGTTGTCTGTAGCTGATATAACATAAGCCTAAAGCTTTGATGTAAGGCTATATATTTAGCCTATTGAATAATTTAATGATATAGAAGACCAACCATTTTGTAGAAAGATACATCATATGAGATTTGCAACGATGTGTCTTTGGCAGCATAAGTGACATGTCGCTCTGTAACATGCCACTCGTTGTCTAGCTGTGCGGCATTCTGAAACATCCTTAAATTCGGGACCATTCGCCTATCGCTCGTTTCAGTTTGGGAC
>NW_027468685.1:6917728-6921753 GCF_046254945.1 Alosa pseudoharengus
ATTCAGCAGCTCTTAAAAAAATACCCCATTCTTTCTTTTTTGTTGTTAGGCTTTTTTTATTTTTATTTTTTATTTTTTTTACTTTTTCCCTGCAAGAAGGCTATGCAAATTTTTTGTCGAGTGAACCGAATGGAAAATTGCTATGCCGGTTTTACCTATTGCTATTATCCACCTGCTAATCCCTTTGATCCTTCGTCTCATGTGTTGCAATTATAATTACCACCTAGTTTGGGCAGATGCAGACATGCCAGTCTTGCTAGCCAGAGCCTGTGGTCTGTATCGGATTTTTTAGTGTGTGTGTGTGTGTGTGTGTGTGTGCGTGCATGCATGCGCTCGCTCATGTATGCGCTCTCTAGCAAGGCTCCTATAGGTTAGGTGTGAAATGTTTCACTCTGTCCTCAACAAGGACACGCTGCCACGGTAACAACCCAGCTGAATGTCATACGCTGTTGCTACCCTACCCTGCGCCCCCCCCCCCCCCACCCCCCCCTTTCCTAACACCACACAGAGAGACGTGCCGCCCTGCCTACCTTCTCACATGCCTCTCGCTGGTTTCACACGGATGTCTCACTGGTTTGACACCAGCACGCTAATCCCACTGCAGCCCAGTGCGGCCCAGGCGGACACCAGCCCCTCTTGTGTCTCAGCAGAAGGACGCTAGCCAGCTTATTAGCATCAACATACTGCCATGACTCCATTTGGAACAGGGCAATTCTGAAGGGGGGCGGGGGGTTGTGGTTTCAGTCTGTAGGGCGGGAGATCAGATGAGGGGAGAAGGCCAAAAAAAACGGCATATTTTGTTGACAGCGCAACAATGTGTGCTTTGCATTTTCCTCCACATGGAAGCAGCCAATTTTTGGGGGACAACTGGGCTTGTAACTGTTAGCTCGCTAGCTAGCACACAAAGCAGCTTGTTATTACCCGAATAGGCTTGCTGACGCTGTCTGCTTTGTGCTTTGTGCCGCCTTGTTTGTTGGCCAGAAAAGATGTGTTTGTCTCTGTGTGTGTGTGTGTGTGTGTGTGTGTGTGTGTGTGTGTGTGTGTGTGTGTGTGTGTGTGTGAGAGAGAGAAAAAAGGGGGGGGGTTGGGTTCAAAGAAGAAAATGGCTACCTGTTCAAGCAGGGTCATGAGTAGCTTGCCATTTATGAGTCCAGTTGTACAACTGAGTAAATTCTTACATTTACGATATCCTGGAACACAGAAAAAAACACATGCTCATTCGCTCGCCCACGCACTCAGTCTTTCTCTGTGATTTAGTGGTGTTTTGCAGCTGTGGCATATTTTCGGCGTGTGTCTTGAACTGCTCGGAGAAAGGCTAGTATTGCGTCAGGAGGACACCTTGCCTGTATGAAATCTCGTCTATCTAGGAAGCGCTCAGGCTATTTTGGAGGAACGTTACCGTAAGGTGAAAACGTAGGGCCTCCGTGCACATTTGGAGGAACGTTACCGTAAGGTGAGAACACTGCAGGCTATTTTGGAGGAACGTTACCGTAAGGTGAGAATGCAGGGCCCCCGTGCACATTTGGAGGAATGTTACCGTAAGGTGAGAATGCAGGGCCCCCGTGCACATGTGGGTGAGAATGCACCTATTTCAGGAAACTGGAAGTGAATGTGCACACACGAAGAAGCCATTTTAGGAAACTAGACAGGTGTGTGTGTGTGTGTGTGTGTGTGTGTGTGTCAGTCAGTCCATGCACACCGCACACACACACACGCAACCAATTCTGGGTCTGGGCAGGAGTGTGTAGGGTATATTTGTGCATTTAAAACAGTCATTTCTGGAATCTTGTCGGCAGGTGTGTGTGTGTGTGTGAGTGTGGAGAGAGAGAGCGAGAAGATGTCTCCTGTTTTGGCTGGGTTAAAAAAGACATTTTGTAATAACCTACTGATATAACTTTATTTAAGGTTTATTTACTGGATATAAAGTGTCACCATGACACTGTACTTAGCTATTTCGAATAGCTGCTTAAAAAACATGATCATACAAACACTACACCCTCTCTTTCTCTTTTTTTTTTTTTTTTTCTTCCTGAATTTATGGTCAACGATTCCAGGGACACCAAAACACCAGGTCTCATGAAACTTGGTCGGCACGTAGCCCCACTAGACTTTTACGCAAAATAAGTGCTTGATTTGAGAGTGTATCCTGAATGCTTTGGCCCTTGGTTTGCCATGCTTTACATAATTTGGCTCTTGGGCCAAACTATTTGGGGACCCCTGGCCTAAACTTTACAAACTGACACTAAACAGCATTGGCAGTCAGGAAACAATGTATGTGGGTCTTTGCTGTAAATAAATGTACACATTATTCTGACTGCAATTTTTGACGTTTACAGGCATTGCTACTAGCATTTACCAAAGCCACTTTCAATTTCAAAACTGTAGCGTCATCCCCTCTCGTTGCTGATAAGGCAGGTAATCTGCCGACCAATTGAAACGGTAGTGAACTGTGGTGTTCCAGGTGTCTCCCTGAAAGGAGATCTACAGTGTTTCTAAAAAGTATTTAATATATAAAGCGAAATAAGCGATTGCAAAAAATATTCATCCCCTTCAAGTCAGCATTTAGTATACACCTTTGACTTAATTATTACATTATTGGCTTTATTACAGTAAAATTATTACGTTATTGGCTGTTGTTACGTTATTGGCTGTTGTTACGTTATTACGTTATTGGCTGCTACCTGCCACTGTCAGCACCAAGGACGGAGTGTGTTTAAGGACGGGTGTTAATTTGGGCACAGAGCCTGTTGAGTGTTCCAAGGCCATACTTGTGGTTGATGATTGTTCTGTTTGCATGCCACGTCTGGTTTTCTGTTTTGACATTTATAACGGGGGGTGGGGGGGTGGTGTTGCGCAATGTTTCAAACTGTCGCTGGATTATATGGTATAACTCTGGCAAACCTGAGTTTTAAGCAGCTTATTCAGAGTTTCCCCATACATTGACTTATTTGTGGTGGCCAACCACAATTGTACTGACCACCACACAATGATTTTCCATGTTATGCTATTTAAATAGGATGGAATTCATTCATTGTAGAGCTATGTGCACCTTTGCACAGCCTCTCCTTGTGTCTCAACAAACCTACATGTACGTTTAAAGAAAACATCAACAATCCTGTAATTGTTGGCAAATCTGCATCATAACCATGTTGCGCTAATTTGTTTAAACTGTTTCTTCAAACCTACCACCACAGATATAATTCAATTCTGTGGGAAACTCTGGTATTCATTCATCATTATTCCTTCTATCTATTGAGTCGTTATTTGTATGTGAGTGGCTGTACGCCCATCCCAGACTGGTTCAGACTGTATTGTCACCATGAGCAGCATTGGCGTTGGCACCTCATGAGTGGCATTGGCGTTGGCACCTCATGAGCGGCATTGGCGTTGGCACCTCATGAGCGGCATTGGCGTTGGCACCTCATTGGACTCCCACTAAGCTGTTGTCACCCAGTGCAGTCCAGTGTTGTTTTGTACCACCCCTGATAAAGTCAAATCAGTATGTCTGTGAAAGACCAGTATAGCCATGATTCAGTTGGGCTTCTAAATGGTTGTAGTTCTATTTACACAGTTTCATACAGTGAAGGTATTTGCCTTTTGGGTAGTCTAGAATGCAGTAATCGACTACAGGGACCAGAGACAGAAGTATTTTCTCTCTCTCACTCACTCACTCACTCACTCACTCTCATGCTCACTCACTCACTCTTTCTCTCTCCAGATATTCAGAATCACTCTTGTCTCTGCACACCATGTTCCCTCTCTACTCTTATCAGGGGTACTGCAGCTGTTGCATCCTCTGGGGGTTTGTAAACATATTGTAGTTCTTATGATTATGAATTCTGATTGTCGCCTCTGCCTTGTCTCCCTGTTTGTCTGCAGCCTTCACTGCTGAAAGCTATATTTAACGTGGATCCTGATGAGGTGCGCTCGCTCATATTCAAGAAGGAAGATGTCAACGTGCAGGTAATTATGCACACCTACATGAATCTCTAGACTGGGTTACAGAAGCAAATGAATGGTGCGGT
>NW_027468685.1:6921952-6924452 GCF_046254945.1 Alosa pseudoharengus
GAGAGATTCTGGAGCTGGTTATAAAGTCGGGTCCATTGCCTCTCACTCAGCCTTTGTGAGCGTGGAGACGTGCAGCGCTCAATCGTGCGCTCAATGGGGGAGTGACTGGATGGGGTCAGGATAGGCTCCCGTTGACCCCTATACTCTCCTCCTCGTCTGGAGGCGACCCAGGGCCTGGGCTCTGCAGGCTGGCCTGAAGGAGAGAGTCTGAGGGGGAGAGAGAGAGAGAGAGTCTGAGGGGGAGAGAGAGAGAGAGAGTCTGAGGGGGAGAGAGAGAGAGAGAGTCTGAGGGGGAGAGAGAGAGAGAGAGTCTGAGGGGGAGAGAGAGAGAGAGAGAGTCTGAGGGGGAGAGAGAGAGAGAGAGAGAGTCTGAGGGGGAGAGAGAGAGAGAGAGAGAGTCTGAGGGGGAGAGAGAGAGAGAGAGAGAGTCTGAGGGGGAGAGAGAGAGAAAGGGGGGGAGAAGAAGAGGAGGAGAGAGAGTACGGGACAGTAAGGGGGGAAAGAGAGAAATGGGAGAGGAGGAGAGAGAGAGTAGGGGACAGAGTGAGGGAAAGAGAGAGAAATGGGAGAGGAGGAGAGAGAAAGGGGAGAGGAGGAGAGAGAGAGAGAGAGTGGGGGACAGTGAGGGAGAGAGGGAGAAAGGGGAGGAGGAGAGAGAGAGTGGGGGACATAGTGAGGGAGAGAGAGAAAGGGGAGAAGGAAAGGAGGAGAAAGAGAGGGGGGGGGGGGGGGGGGGGTACAGCCGACTGATTAACTGGCCCAGTAATGACCACGCCGCTGCCACATCGATTACCCGGGAGATGGAGGGCCCGGGCAGATATCGACTGACGGAGAGAGAGAAAGACTAACACTCCGGAGAGAGGGAGAGAGAAAGGCATGGATGGAGGAAGAGAAGGTGAGGGGCAGTTAGGAGGAGAGAGGGATGGAGAGAGAGGAAGAGAAGGTGAGAGAGAGAGAGAGAGATTGAAATATAGAGAGGGAGAGAAGCTGAGGGCAAGGAGTGAAAGGAAGAGAGAGGGAGAGGGAAAGAGGGATGGAGAGAGACGAAGAGAAGGTTAGGGGCAGACAGGAGAAGAGAGGGATGGTTAGAGAGAGAAAGGTAGAGACAGAAAGATTGAGAGGGGGAGAAACTGAGGCCAAGAAGTGAGTGAGAGAGAGAGAGAGAGAGAGATGGAGAGATGGAGAGTGTGAGAAAGGAAGAAAGAGGACGTGGGGGAGAGGCAGAAGAAGCGAAGCAGCCCTGTAGTTAGACGTGGTGATTTTTGAATGACGTCTTGTATAATAAGCAGCACTCCAACCCCAGCGGCCACACGTTGGCTTGGGCTGGAGACCTGGCAGTCCATAGGGCAGATAGGCCAATGGCAGGCTGCGGATCTGGTCATGTGACCTCTGTTTGTGGGCCGTGCTCTGATGGTGCGGGGGAGAGAGAGAGAGAGAGAGAGAGAGAGAATGAGAGGAAGGAAGGGAGGAGGGGCAGAGTAATGAAAGAAAGAGAGAACGAAAGAAATGCAGGACAAGGGACAAGGGCAAAGGAAACAGGACTGGCTGGAGATCAACAGAACAAACAGGCTTTTAGCCTTAAATGACTGTCTGTTTACGGGACACCCCCACCCACCCTTGTTCAATTTAGCATCGGGAGCTTGATCTGTCTCAACCCATCATCGTCATCATTTTCCCAACAGCGCTTGATGCTTGATCACATCCAGGCCGAGGCCTCTTTAACCCAGCCCCGTCTCCACGGTAGCCATGATTATGGGGTATGTGAGGTCCCCCAAGCGCAGAGGGGGATGGAGGGGGTGGGCGGCATAGCTCCATAACTCTGTTCCCACCCTGGTGGTGCCTTAGTGCCGGAACGTTTTGAAGTGAAAGAAAGCTGCATAGCATGAGACATTTTGCAGCGTAGCTTGAGGACTTTGGACAAAAGCGTCTGTACTGAAACTGTGAAACACAACTATAAACTATAATATAGAAATGTAGTCAACATGGTGACGCATGGTGCTACAGTGATGTCGCGTATGTGGTCCTAGAGCAGTGTTTCCCAAACTTTTTTTCTGGGGACCCACTTTTTAAAAATGACTTTTTCTGGCGACCCAACTTTTGACTGTGGTAGTTAACAAACCAGATCCTAATAAACAAACTAGATCCTAATAGAAAGCTGTCAGCTTTCCTAAGCTATATAAGGTACAAGCTAGGGGTATTACACAACATAAATTGTCACTAGGCTATTCTGGCGACCCAAATAAAATCTCCTACGACCCACCTGTGGGTCGCGACTTCGTCTTTGGGAACCAATGTCCAATAGGATATGTGATGGTATGGTGCTCATGTGGGCCTATTTAAAGTACTACAAAATATAGTCATGTGACTGATGTATGGTTCACAACAGCCAGGAAGGACTTGCACAGAGGCCAAAAAGTTAGACAAGTCTCAAAACATCTTTATATGTTTTTTTTTTTTTATAAATATATACATCCAGGGCTCTACAGACAGAAAAGTGCAA
>NW_027468685.1:6929452-6986952 GCF_046254945.1 Alosa pseudoharengus
CCATAGGCACCCTCCTGGGTGAGCCATTCATGTGTATTCACACAGCCAACTCATTCAAACCCTGTGTTTTGACAACATATAGCAAGAACATATGGAGACTATTAATTATGCCGTCCCACTCCGTAATAGCGGAGACCCAAATCTATTTAGCAGACCGATTGCCTCATGTTGCCTGTGCGTGTGTTTCTGTTCCGGCAGATGGTGAAGCTGTTACTGTCCAGAGGGGCGAACATCAATGCTTTCGATAAGAAGGACAGAAGAGCCATTCACTGGGCGGCCTATATGGGTAAGGCCGAGGTTAAACTGCATCCCTTTAGAAAACCAACATGAGCACACAGAGTCCCAACCGATTTGTAGAGCAAACAAATGAAGCTCTTCACAAAGCTTAGTGGTCCATTCAGGAGAGTGTTATTAAGGTTTAAGTGTTGTCCTCTCTTGTGGTCAGCCTTGTGCAACTCCTTCTCCAGTTTCACTTTTGACTTTCACTATGGCTCAGCTATTAGGGGGGTTACTACAGGCGCTGAGTTATAATAATCTAATAATAATTATCATCTTTATTTATTTAGCACTTTTCAAAAAACAAGTTATAACAGCCTGTACTGTTCTCACACAGTTTGTCACTGAAAAACATACTTGAAACACTCTCCTTAGCTGTAGTAATGGTTGATTGACTACTGACTGACTGGCTGACGATTGTCCTGTGCGGCACCCCCTGCAGGTCACATGGAGGTGGTGAAGCTGCTGGTGTCCCACGGTGCAGAGGTGGCCTGCAAGGACAAGAAGGCCTACACGCCCCTCCACGCCGCCGCCTCCAGCGGCATGATCAGCGTCGTCAAGTACCTGTTGGACCTGGGCGTGGATGTATGTGTCACTCACTCTCACTCACACACACACACACACACACACACACTCACTCACACACTATCTCTCTCACTCTCACTCACACACACACTCACTTACACACTCTATCTCACTCACTCACTCACTCACACACTCTATCTCTCTCACTCTCACTTACACACGCACTCACTTACACACTCTCTCTCTCTCTCCCTCTCCCTCTCACACACTCACTCACATTCTCTCTCTCTCTCTCTCCCTCTCTCTCACACTCACTCACTCACACTCTCTCTCTCTCTCTTCCACTCACTCACTCACTCACTCACTCACTCACTCACTCACTCACTCACTCACTCACTCACTCACTCACTCACTCACTCTCTCTCACTCTCTCACTCTCTCACTCACTCTCTCACACACACACACATTTGTGTGTGCATGTTTTGATGGTACTTTTGTGACTGTTTTTCACAGCAGAACTTCAGAGGTCATGTTTTGTGCTGGCCTGTTAAGCTTGTGTCATTTAGTCATCTCACCCGCTCCCTCTCTGGGCTCTATTGCCATTCCAGCTGCAATAGAAGGCGTCGCCTAATCGTCTCTAAATAAGTTACAAAACGATTGCCCTCTTCCTGTCAGATGGACCTCCACATCGGCTCATCCTGCAGCACACACTCATCTCTCTGTGTTGGTTTTTATGTTGTTCTCTTTTCTGTAATAACATTACGTTCTCTCTCTCCCTTTCTTTCTTTCTCTCTCTGCATCTCTTGCTCCTTCTCCTTCTTGTTCTCTTTTTTTTCTCCTTCTCTCTGTCTTATCTCGCTCTTTACTCTTTCTCTCTCTCTCTCTCTCCCCCTCTCTCTCCCTCTCTCTCTCTCTCTCTCCCTCTCTCCCTCTCTCCCTCTCTCTCTCTCTCTCTCTCTCTCTCTCTCTCTCTGTAGATAAACGAGCCGAACGCGTACGGGAACACGCCGCTGCACGTGGCCTGCTACAACGGGCAGGACGTGGTGGTGAACGAGCTCATCGAGTCGGGCGCCAACGTAAACCAGGTGAACGAGAAGGGCTTCGCTCCTCTGCACTTCACTGCCGCCTCGCGCCACGGTGCCCTCTGCCTCGAGCTGCTCGTGGGCAACGGCGCCGACGTCAACATCAAGGTGAGACTCGCCATCCTCTCCTCGTCCTACTCATCACCTCAAACGTCCGACTCAGACCTTAAAGGGACACTCAGGAGTAAAAACAACCTAAGGTCTATTTTCGGTAGTTAACAAGTAAGGGATAATGTATAGAACGCCGGTCATTATTGGGAAAGTAAGTCTCGACAGGGCGAACCGGACTATACATTATTCCGCTTATTACACGGCTACTTGCCAAAACGAAATCATAAACTCCCCAAAATATGACTCTTTAGCCTACATAGCCTAGGCTATAGCCTATTTGTTACCGTTCATCGTGGCCTTTGCTGACAACACACGCTGAACTTGAATCAAACATTCTTTAGAACACAGCTGATCAACCGTCTGCTTTTCACTTTTGAATGAAGTTCCAGTAGTTCCGGAGTGATATGAAAGACCTGAATTAGAAGCACAAACTCTGTTGCCATTGACAGCGGTCATTATTTTTGTCAGAGGTCCTCTAGTCGAAAATAATGACCGCTAGAACTTTGGGAAAGCCCATTCAAGTCAATGGAGCGTTCTATTTGCATTGTGAAGAGCCGTGTAATTAGTTCAAACAATGTTCAAAATATAGTTACACTTCTCTTGTAGTGTGGTGAGGGTCCCTACAAACAAACCAAAGTATTATAAACTTTGAAAGTGTACAGAGCAAGACTTGTTTCTGAAGGAAGCAAATTGTCTGACTTCATGTTTCCTCCAGCGATTTGACGCTACTGGAACAGGAAGTCAGGCAATTTGCTTCCTTCAGAAACAGGTCTCGTTATAACCTCTCTGTACACTTTCAAAGTTTGCAATACTTCGGTTTGTTTGTAGGGACCCTCACCACGCTACCACAGCAGTGTAATTATATTTTGAGCATTGTCAGTGGTGTAAAATAGCCTATGTTTTTTGATGTGCTAGCTTGCCCCTTAGCTTTCACTAGATGCCATTTCATTGTTAATGCAATAAAATGGTCTTGCTCAAAACTAAACCAATTAATGTAATTTTGCTTTAAAACGAAAATAGACCCTAGTTTGTTTTTACTCAGGAGTATCCCTTTAACATCAGATGTCATGACTTCATATTTACTTTATAATCTTCCTAATGTACTCATGGTCTTTTTATTCCCTCTCCGTTAGACTCACGGACGGTTCACAGGAGGCTATTTATTTGTTATTCTAGTCGTCGTTTTCTCATCACTTAGTCTCTGACGTCTATGGTCCTGTGGGTTATGTTTATCATGAAGGACTCTGCTATACTGTGGTGTTCACTTAATATTCTAGCCACGCTCCTCACTGTGCCCATACTCACTGGTGGTACATCATTTTCACATTACATTTAACTTTATGGTCCCCTCTGAATCACACCTCCCTCTGGATGGATTATGGTTCATCATATTTACATTTTAATGTGGTGGACTGTTGTGTTGACACTGCACCATGGCAACAGGAAATGCTCGTTTCTGATTGGCTGGCAGGTACACCGATCTGGTCAGAAGTTCAAACACCCCTCCCATAGCTGAGCTGAGCTGTGCTCTGGCCGGTGGTATCCATGGCAACGGTAACTTATGTTAACGGCTGACGTCCTCCTGGCCCTACTGATGGCTTTTAGCGTTCGCCTCACGGGTGGTCCATCATATATACAGCCCATCCAATCTCCCGTGTTCAGCTCCTAATAGGAGATGAGCAGTAGCATGGCAGCATTTTGTCCTTCGCCGAAATGACTTAACGATTCATTGGTTAGTGTGTTGACATTTTAGATTCACAACAGCAATATGGTGTTGCTTTGAAGCTTTGGATTTATAACGTCACAGAGGATGATTTTCGCCGTTTACTAAGATCAAAGTAGATTTGTCATTTACAGTACAAAGATTTGAACTTTAAATGTTGCAGAGGTTTAAACAGAAAGATGATTGAAACGTATTACCTTCATAATGCTTTGCCATCTATCACTGAAGCTCTACACATTGAGCGTTCCGTGTCCGTAAAGCTTCACACTTCATTTGTTTTCATCGGTTTTAAAAACCTTGGAGCGATTATCTGATCATGTACGGACGAAGGTTACACTCCTCCCCCCTGTTCATTAAATTGACTGATTTAGTTGTTCCTGAGCCATCACCAGCCTATAGGAGATCAATCCCTATGGATGAGTCATTAGCCGCTGGCTCAGTGCCTGTGCAGTACTCTTGACAGCATGCCTGTGGAGTATCTTATGAGAGACCCATAGCTGCTCGCTCCTAAATGCAAGCTCCCTCAAAAGTGTTATTTTTACATGCACAACTGGCAGAACGGTGCAATGCACGCTTGTGTTATTTTCACATGCACAAGTGGCAGAATGGTGCAATGCAAGCTTGTGTTATTTTCACATGCACAAGTGGCAGAACGGTGCAATGCAAGCTTGTGTTATTTTCACATGCACAAGTGGCAGAATGGTGCAATGCAAGCTTGTGTTATTTTCACATGCACAAGTGGCAGAACGGTGCAATGCAAGCTTGTGTTATTTTGTGCGTTTGCATTGCCGTCTGTGTGTTTGCTTTCACTCTGAAACGTAGACGTAAACAGGCAGTGCAAAAAATCGGACATATATAAAAATCTGGACTGTGCATCAAAGCCTGCTAGTGTAAATGTAGCCTTGGTCTATCATGTGTGTGTGTGTCTGTGTGTTGGAGGGGGGGGGGGGGGGGTGTAGTAATGTTGTCTGCTGTTTCTTTTATCTCACTTATTTCATGTGCGTCCATTTCATCATCAATCCCACTTAATAGTAGTGACAGATAGCATGAATCTCAATTGTTTGCTTTCAACCAGAGGGGCTTCCTGAGCTTTACTGCATCATCGCTTTCACTGTTCTATAAGTCAAGTCTGTGAAACGTCTTAAGATAGAACATGAATTACATCATTAACATCACTCATATCGTTTATGTACTTTTACATCCATTACATCCCATCATTACAGTAACTATGACGAATAGCGCTGATCACAGCTTGGCTGCTCTCAACTCCAGGGCTCCTAAGCCTCTGGTTTGTATAGACCCTTTCATGGAATTTTCATTATCAGCATCATAGTTGGCCCCACAAGACTTCCTTTTTAACATTCCATATGTTATCTTAATGCAGAGGAAGTAGATTGGGGCCCAAATAGAATGTTGAAGCATTGTTTTTGTTTACCTTGTTGAAAGGGTCCATAGGGGCACATAGCAGCAGAGGAGCTCCGAGTAGCAGCCGCAGGAGTTTTATGGGGGGCAGAGACTAGAGAGTGCCCTGCTTAAGTGTGCTTACGGGACCGTGCAGCACTTTGGCATCGGACTCTTTTTTCTTATTAATGACCTCAACTGCTATGGCTGCAAAGCAGGGGACATAAGGATCCATTTAGGGAGAAGAGGGCAGGGGAGAGGGGAAGAGAGGGATGAAGAAGATGGATGGATGGAGAGAGAGATGAGGAGAGGATGGAGTGGGAGGGGTGAGATAAATAGGCTTTAGGGGAAAAAGCTGTTCTGGGAAGCTGTGTGTGTGTGTGTGTGTGTGTGTTGAGATCCCACACATTATATTCATATATCATAGATGGGCAGTGTGTGTGTGTATATGAGATTCCCTTAGTGTTTTGCTCCTTCTTAGCTTCCATGTGCAGACCAAACCCACACACACCTCTGCCTGTTCGTGCTCTGGTATATAAGTACTCACATATATACGTCACATATATAAGTGCCAGGAGCCTCAAGACATTAAGGTTTTGATGCAGTGTTTGTTTGGGAGTTAATGCAAAGCTAATTAGTTGTTTGCACACTTTCACAGATTGTGTTGTAGTTTTGTTGCCAGGGCGACGTTAGGCAGCGCGTGTCTTAATCTTCTGTTCGTTCCCCAGGGCTGGCTTAATCAAGATGAGCCTCACTTGTGCTCTGTACTGTACAACACCTACACACTGTAGAGCACCAACCTTGCTGTATCGGCGTTTAGTATCTTCATCTTCTCACTTTCATTACTGATGTTTATTCTCTTCACTCTTCTGTCCACTATCTGTTTTCTCTCTTCTATTCTGTTCTATTCTCTCCTTTTCTCATCTATTTTCTTCTATTCTATTCTTCTCTTATTTTCTATTTTCTTCTCTTCTTCTCTTCTCTTCTTTTATTTTCTTCTCTTCTCTCCCTTGTTCTTTTCCCCCAGAGCAAAGATGGTAAAACCCCTCTCCACATGGCTGCCATCCATGGCCGGTTCTCGCGATCTCAGGCTGTCATTCAAAGCGGTGAGTCCCGCCCTCATATGCCATCTCTCCTTTCTCATTGGTTCCACAGATGTTCCCATTTGTTTGTTATAGAATCCCAGAATCCACCACAGTTCCTGGTTATTATTGACATCTGGGGTGTATTCCAAGTAGGGGTTTAAGTGACAGATCTGGGTAAGTTAACCCAGAGGAAGTGGTAAACCTCCCAATAGAAGAGCCCTTTGGCTTTTAGTTTTGAGCTCCCTATTCCATTATCAGGTTTACAACGTCCTCTGGGTTACCGTACCTAGGCTTGCCAGCTTGGAATCATGGCCTGGTTACTTAAAGCAAAACCATGTATTTCTTTCACCTTAAAATAATGGTCTCAGACTCATTTTGATGATGCACCGATTCATGATTAGGCAGAATTTTGTCTCTGTCAATACGGAATGTGTGGCCAGAATGTCTGGTATTGTACTTTTGCATCGGTTTTATTCAGACTAGGAGCCTGGCTCTTGCCATCTGTTCTCTTAACCCTTAGAACCCTAAGCTGTTTTTAGGGCATTTTCACTACCTTTATTCATAAGGATTTATTCTGGTCATTGTAAGTGCCACACACATATATTATATATTGTTTTTTTCAGGAGAGTCTAGGCTATTCAGATCTGGCACCATTTCATGTATTAATACTAGCATTGATTTTATTTTGATTTTTAAAGAATTAAAACATAAAACGTGTATTATAAAAATTCTTATATTTCGACATGTATCTCACCACAGCAAGCTCACAGCTCTACATGCATTTCATGTGTGTGTAGGGCAGACTGTCCTGAATCGGGCAATATAATTGCCATGTTGGAGGGATACTCTGGGGCTGAGCAATTTACAGAAATATTTGCTGTGTGATTTACAGAAATAAATGCCATTTTTTATTTAGTGATGAAAAATGACCTTTCCGCGCTCCATATCTGTGACACGAACTGATCTGACCTGACTTGACCCGAGGTTGCATGTTAGCCTGCGTGCCTGTGTGTATGCAGTCATAATAATTCTCAACTTTTTACTGCATTGCCATGAACAAAGTAAAGGCAAAAAAGGTGTTTATTTGTTGAACAAATTGGGATGCAATGTGAGCCTTGAATTGGATGCCATGCAGGAATTTGCTAGGATCTCAAAACCGGAATATGAACATGCTTTGCCATAGAGAAACACATGATAGCATTGGATTATAAACATGCTTTGCCACAAGAACAGACAAAAACGTGGGGTAAGTCCAGCTATATGAAGTTATTATTTTGCTGTCACTTCGTCTGTTTTATAACCCAGAAGGATGTACTTGGTATCAAATGATAGCTCTGAGTCTGAGCTCTGATAGCTCTGAGCTCTGAGTAATTCAAACGAGAGTAATGAGTGTGCAGCGTTGGTTTGTGTACATGACGTTATTATTTTGCAGTCACTTCGTCTGGTTTTATAAGCCAGAAGGATCGATAAACATGGTACCAATGGATAGCCCTATGCCCCCTCTTTCATCTGATATGCTTGCCATATCGATGCGATCACGGGTTCGCGAGTAATTCAAACTAGAGTAATGTGTGTGCAGGTGAACGCAGAGGAGTATAGACTGTAAATATGATGCAATTTGATTTAATTTCATGATTTTTTTTAATTTTCATACTTGATCGTACAGACAAGTGTGTAGTCTCGTTGGAAAGCCCCACTTCTGCTCTGTCGTGCAATAAAGGTTTCATCTCGCTGCGATGAACCGTTCCGGAGCAATGTAACAGAGAAGAAAGGGTGTGTTTTTTGACGCACTTTGCGTCAATCGGGTTCTAAGGGTTAAATGGGTTAAATGGATACCCAGAGTGTAGAAAATTGTTGAAAAGCTAACTTTATTATTGACTATTTTAATGTGATTACAAGAGCAATGGACCTTTTTGTTTTAAAGATGCCATGCTATCTAATTAGCATCACCAAAGATATCGCTTGCCTTTATTATTGTTTTTGTGGGTGTTATTTTGCAGGGGCGGAAATTGACTGTGAAGACAAGAACGGAAACTCTCCGCTGCACATCGCTGCTCGCTACGGCCACGAGCTGCTCATCAACACGCTCATCACCAACGGCGCCGACACCGCCAAGTGAGTCCGCAACCACAACAACGTGCATTTATATACAGCACTGTTATTATCAAGGCGCCCTAAGCGATTTAGGACTCGAGTCGTCCTGTTGGACATTGAGGAGCAGGTCCCGGACCCCCTGACTGGCACTGTAAATAACCGGACTAATGCGTTCAACACCTTAGTGTAATCTCATCGGGGTGCTAAATTGGGGCAGCCGTGGCCTTCGCGCTTAGCGCTTCGCACAAGGCACCTAACCCCTCACTGCTCCCCGAGCGCCGCTGTTGTTGCAGGCAGCTCACTGCGCCGGGATTAGTGTGTGCTTCACCTCACTGTGTGTTCACTGTGTGCTGAGTGTGTTTCACTATAGGGATAAATGCAGAGACCCAATTTCCCACACAGGATCAAAAGAGTATACTATACTATACTATACTATACTATACTATACTATACTACCAATATAAATGTTATGAATAAAGGATGGCACTCACATTTCTTTTTGAAAGCTTTTTTTTAAAATCACCCCACGGACGTTTCGGGCCAGGCGCCCCTTCTTTAGCGTGACACAAGCGTCAGGCTTGCAGCTGCCGTTGGGCTAAACACAGTCAGGGCCGGAGAACTGTAACGATCGGTCAGTTTCACTCACGGTGAAAAATGCTTGGTCAGTACATCACTCCAGTGCCTTGTTACAGCAGTGACCCTCAAACTGCCCCCTAATCCAGCAAACTGCCCATAGTTGTAATGCCTTTATATATTGCTACAATTAGAACTTGATGATTTAGGTGCCCCGTTGGGTTGATATGCATCTTAAAAACACATGCACATACAGACATACACATAGCTATGAACGCGCACATATGGACGCTTGTATGTATGCACATTTTGTCCTGGAAGTGTGGGAACCTTTGAAGAATACATGGCAGCGTGGGAACCACAAATATGCTGTCTTGACATTTGATATGAAGGGTGTGTCTGATAACAAACTCTCATTGGTTGATTTTTCTGTCATTCGTTCCCCTGTGTAGGCGGGGCATTCACGGCATGTTCCCCCTGCACCTGGCAGCGCTCAGCGGCTTCTCCGACTGCTGCAGGAAGCTCCTGTCATCCAGTGAGTAATGATGCCTCATGGGAAATGTAGTACCACAACCTTGCCTCCCTCTTGGACTTCCCTATGGCTTAAAATGGACCTGTAAAATAGCCACTTTAGTGGAAGCCTAGAGGAGCTCTAGTTGACAGCTGACTCTTGTGACTCTTGTAATAAATTCGGCCCTGACACTCTGGTGCTGGACCGGAGCCAGATCTGTGTTTGAGTCGGCTTTTAACTGGGGACGATCTCGTTCAGGCCAGGGGTGTGTTCAAACTCGGCAAAAATGGAGGTGAACGTTAGAGGTGTAGGAGTTTCCTTTACAGTAGTTTTCTGTGTATTAGCCGCATTCTTTATAAACCGAAGGACAGTGTATGCAAGTAAAAAAAAAAAAAAAAACCTGCATAGTCGCCTTTAACTGCCCCCGTGTATTAACCTCATAGCTGAAGACATTTTGCAAAATCACTGTATAAACCGCGGCTAATAGTTGGGAAATTACGGTATAACAATAAATCAGATTTTTGTGTGTGTGTGTGAATGTTGCTAATTGTTTTGATTTAAAGCGTAAGTGTTGCCCCAGCGACCGTATACAGTACAGCCGGCTGCTGCCGACTCACAGCCAATCACAATCCAAAAGATAACGAAAGACTATTCACAGCCAATCACAATCCATGGTTTGCCTGTTTTGAACACACCTTCAGGCTTCTTTTCCTACCCTTCTTTAATTGCTTTCTTTAATTGCTCCAAACTGTTTTAAATCAGTGTCCTTTAAATGCGCTTCTAGATCAATCAAATGAAGTGAGGAATAACATTTCAGATTCTCCCTACATTACATTTTATATTGTTGCAGTGTTCAACAAATGTAATGTAAATGTAATGTTTCAGTACTTGTGAAGTATTTATGTATGCAAATCAAATTTTGTAGCACAAGGAAATTATGGGGACTAATGTCCCCTGCAGGGGCTAATGATGTAATTAAAACACTTTGTCTTAATTATTAGGGCTGTATTTTGTTACATAAGGGGAGAGATAGTTAATGTCTTAATGTCTATTTGCTCAGACTTTGACATCGACACCCCTGACGACTTTGGGAGGACGTGTTTACACGCTGCGGCAGCAGGGGGGTGAGTCATCCGTCAGCTCTGATCCATCCTTTCCCAGTAGTCCCTCTGCTCAATGTGGCTTTTGTGCCGGCTGAACGCCTCGGCCCACTCCCCCAGCTATCAGAGAGAGCGAGACACACACACACACACACACACACACACACACACACACTCATTCATTCATGCACATCTATTTAACCACTGCCTTCCTTTCTCTCTTTTTCTCTTGTTACTCTGTGTGATCCCTCTCTTCCTCTCCTCGGCCCGCAGGAACCTGGAGTGTTTAAATCTCCTGCTCAACACCGGAGCAGACTTCAACAGGAAGGACCGATTTGGGAGGTGCGTGTTGGATACTTTTTGTTTGTTTGTTTGTTTTTTATTTATTTTATTTGGCCAAGGCTCTTCAGTCGTCATGATTGAATAACCAGTATAGATGTGCAAACATGAAGTGTTGTGCTGCAAGCTTGTGTGTGTCGGGGCCTCTTAAAGGCCTCACATGAAGTGTTGTGCTGCAAGCTTGTGTGTGTCGGGGCCTCTGCCTCCTCTTAACTCAGGATGGCCCTGCGTAATGCAGCGGCTAACATGATATGATATGCTATAATGTGCGAACATTACAGTAATCAACAATGCTGTGTCTATGTCTGTGTGTAGTGTGTGTGTGTGTGTGTGTGTGTGTTGTCTCATGACGCCCTGCATCATGTGGCGGCTAACATGATGTGCTATAATGTACAAATGTAAAAGTAATTAACAATGCATTTTCTGTGTGTGTGTGTGTGTGTGTGTTTTCTCAGGACGCCCTTGCACTATGCGGCGGCGAACTGTAATTATCAGTGCCTGTTTGCCCTGGTGGGGTCGGGGGCCAGTGTGAATGACCTGGACGAGCGGGGCTGCACCCCACTGCACTACGCTGCCGCCTCCGACACCGATGGGAAGTGAGTACGGGGATGAGGACTTGGGTGTGTGTGTGTGTGTGTTTGGGATGAGGACTTGGGGTGGGTGGGTTGGTGTGCGTGCCACTGATTGTAAACGTCTCCCATTGTACAGTTAAGACCCATTCACACCAAGAACGATAACTATAAATAAATATCGTTCTCGTTAATATGAATGACTGCGTTCACACACAAACTATAACGATAACGACATGAAGAACGATATCGTTGGGGATCACTTTCAGAGCGATTTTCAGAACGATAAAAAGCTAATAGCCAATCAGAACCCATCAAATTTTAACCGTCACATTCATTAACACAACGAGAGACTTTGTTTATCGTTGTTCAGTGTGAACACTTTTATCGTTATGGTTATAGTTATCGTTATCGTTCTTGGTGTGAATAGGCCTTTAGACCTGTATATGTGTTAGAGAATTTTTTTGAGTGATTTTGTACCTGTGTGTGTGTGTGTGTGTGTGTGTGTGTATGTGTATGTGTATGTTGTATTGTTGACATGTTTATCGTGCGCGCATGCGTGCGGTCATTGCTATTGTCCACTGACTCCTATATGTCCTCTGGCTCTGTTCACGCAGATGTCTGGAGTACCTGCTGCGGAACGACGCTAACCCAGCGATCCGGGACAAGCAGGGCTACAACGCAGTGCACTACGCCTCCGCCTACGGCCACCGCCTCTGCCTTGAGCTGGTCAGTGTGGAGCCATCACTGCATGGACTACTTCCAGATACACACACACACACACACACACACACACACACACACACACACACACGAAAGTAGTAGCATGACAGATAAGAAAATATACACATTACATTTTAGACAGAGCAGAATCGAGCCAGTGAGAGAAGGAGAGAGAGAGAGACAGAGAGAGTGAGAGAAGGAGAGAGACAAAGACAGTGAGAGGAGAGAGAGACAGACAGTGAGAGAAGGAGAGAGAGAGAGACAAAGTGAGCGAAGGAGAGACATAGAGAGTGAGAGAAGGAGAGAGACAAAGAGTGAGAGAAGGAGAGAGAGAGACAAAGAGTGATGGAAGGAGAGAGACAAAGAGAGTGAGAGAAGGAGACACAGAGAGTGAGAGAAGGAGAGAGAGACATAGATCTGGTCAGTGTGGAGCCATCACTGCATGGACTACTCCCAGTTGTATGAATATATCTAGAACAAGTTCCAGATCTAGAACAAGTTCCAGGGGCAATTGTTCCCCTATTGTGTCTCTAGTGGAGCAGCAGTGATTTTGACAACTGGTCAAAGCGGGTTCCCCTCTCCAGCCCGCATGGCTTTGGATAGAAGCTTCTGCTGAATACCCGTCCACTTGAAATGCCAGTCTGGCTGAGGGAGCCCCATGTTATTATGCTAAAATGCAAAATGATGCTTGGTAAACAAAATATTCATAAACAGCACTCCAAAATTGTGGGAAACGGCCTGACTCAAACCTTAAATTTGTCACTAAAAGTTGGCTATTGCGAATGTGGGTTTAGTCCACCGCCCACCTCCAGGCACTTGAGTGGGCAACAGACAGACAGTCAGTCAGTATGTAAGTATGTGTCTAACTGAAGTACTTTGTGTCTTACAGATTGCCAGTGAAACACCACTGGATGTGGTAAGTCTGAGTTTTGCTTTCTTCTCTTTTTTTTTTAAATTTTAATACAGCTCTGGAAAAAAATTAAGAGACCACTGCACATGTTTCTGATGTCATCCTACGGTTGGTCATATTACAATTTGCAGTGGTCTCTTAATTTTGAATATGACCGTTAACTCATTTGAATGTCACTCAGAAACCGTAGGATGACATCAGAGAAATGCAGTGGTCTCTTAATTTTTTCCAGAGTTCTCCTTGTTGGTGTCCCTGTCCCTCTGTGTAAGCCTGTCCAGCATTCTGTCTGCATATTGAGGTGTCCTGTAACTAATTAGAGCTGGATACTGGCTCACTGGTCAGCTCATTGCGTCAGTCTAATCCAACCAAGCAAGCCTGCCTGAAGCCTGCAGGTCTTAGGCTGCCCCCTTGTGGTCAGAATGAGAAATGCCAAAAACGCCACAAACACCTAAACTTTTAAAGATTCACCACCTCTTAGCTCTGTGCAATAATAATTGAAATGCATAATTTCACTTTTATGAGAGGACCTCTGTGTATTAAACACATACAATTTTGGCCTAGTTTTTGTTGACCTTCTTGGTCCTAACATACAATTGTGTTCAGGTCGTTTTGTTGGTATATATGTGAATTATTTGTGTGTATTTTGTCTGTGTGTGTAGCTGATGGAGACATCAGGGACGGACATTCTGAACGACACAGATGGCCGAGCTCCCATCAGCCCACTGCACTTAGCGGTCAGTATAGCGACTCGACACAACGGACTCCAACACACTCTGAAACAGTCACATGCTCACGTTGCTTCAATCCACGTATAGACTGTGTGGTGGTAGTGGGGTAGCGTAGCGGTTGGGCACCAGGTGGATTTATCCACCACCACTCCGACAGAGTGAAATTAAACTAAACTTAAGAAATAATAACTAAATGGCTTTATAATCACCACAAAACACTAAATGGCTTTAACTAACTAATGACACATGATCTTTTGTACGTGATGAGTTTTATTGATTTTTTTTGTATCATCATCGTACGTCATGATGAAGACTGTTCTGTCAGTCACACAGAGCACAAGTGACATATTTGAGAAATAGCGGCAGCATGATGAAATGGAAAGACGGGGTTATGAGCAGATTGCTTTGTTTACATGTAATCAAGCCTTACTGGTGCCTCTCAGTGTGTCTGCATGCTGTGGCTCATCTGTCTTCACTACGCCACATCTCACTAATGCATGTTTCCAAATGTGTCTGTGTGTGTGTGTCTCTGTGTGTGTGTCTGTGTTTGTGTCTGTGTTTGTGTTTGTGTGTCTGTGTGTGTGCGTGCGTCTCTGTGTATGTGTGTGTGTGTGTGTGTGTGTATGCGCACACGTCTGTGTCTGTGTGTGTGCGTCTCTGTGTGTGTGTATGTATGTGTGTGTGTGTGTGTGTGTACGTCTCTGTGTGTGTGTGTGTGTGTGTGTGCCGTTACCTTCCACCATCTCAGGCCTACCACGGGCACCACCAGGCCCTGGAGGTTCTGGTCCAGTCTCTGCTGGACCTGGACGTGCGCACGTCTCTGGGCCACACGCCGCTGGTGCTGGCTGCCCTCAAGGGCCACGTGGAGTGTGTGGACGTCCTCATCAACCAGGGCGCCTCCATCCTCGTCAAGGACTACACCCAGAAGAGGACCCCCATCCACGCAGCAGGTAAGCAGTGGTACACACACTCATGCATGCACACACACACACACACACACACACACATATGTACACACACACACATATGTACACACACACCTGTCCCCCTCACCCACAGGTTAACACACACTCACACACACACACACACACACACACACACGTATACACGTATACATATGTACACACAAACACACCTGTCCTCCTCACCCACAGGTTAACACACACACACACACACACACACACACGTATACATATGTACACATAAACACACCTGTCCCCCTCACCGACAGGTTGGCACACACACACACACACACACACACACACACCTGTCCCCCTCACCCACAACTCTCCATCATGCAAACATTGATCCAGTGGTAGCATTTCCTACTGGAGCCGTGTGTGATAATGCTTGTTTATTGTACTAGATTGCCAGGGGATGGATTAAATGTTTACGACATACTCATTAGTGTCCACTCCCTTAGGACACCATGGCGCTTAATACATGGTTTTCACTGTAACTGGGAATGAGCTAATCCACACACACACACACACACACACACACACACACACACACACACACACACAGATAGACAGTCTGGGAGCCATCTGATCCCATCCCTAAACACACACTCCCACATCCCCACGCCCTTACACAAAGGGTAGCTTAGAAGCCCGGCTGTGAATTGAACTGATGCAGTGGGTGTTCAAGTCACTGATGTGGTTTGCAATCCGAGCGCCTGCCCCAATCAGTGGCGTTGAGCTGAGGCGAATTCTCATTAACTCTGTGAAAGCTGCGAGCGAGTGCTTCCTCAAGTCACAGCTTGTCTGAGGAGGACACAATGTGCTACAAGTTGAACATCTCGTGTTTTTTTCACCCCCCCCCCCCCATTATTGAGCATATTTGTGCCCCGGGACAGATGGGATGGGATGGCGGCTGAGCAGGCATTTGAGAAATGTCTGCTTTTGGTGTTCTTGCCAAAAGGACACCAGCGAACGTGCTAGCAAGCTTTGGTGGTTTGTGCTAGTTTTTGCATGCCTTTTTACGTCAGTGATCTGCCTGCTAGTTCTTGCTAGAGTCTTTCATTCTCCTATATCACATTAATGGAAGTGCACAGTCATTTCTGGCCCTCTGACAGCGATGATCATATATTTGTGGCCCTTTATCATCAAAGTTGCCCATCCCTAGATTCTAGACCAAATACTCTACTGTTGTTTTCAAGCAGTGGAAAAAATAAGTTTTGTTATTTTGAACATTGCCCTGGCTGACCCTCCTTTCTCTGTGTGTGTGTGTGTGTGTGTCTACAGCCATGAATGGCCACTCAGAGTGTCTACGTCTGCTCATCGGCAGTGCTGATCTGCAGACCGCTGTTGACATCCAGGATGGGAATGGACAGTAAGTGTGTGTGTTTGGGTCTGTCAGTCTGCCCTTCTGTTTGTGTGTATGTATCTCTGTGCTTGTCTGTTTGTGTGTGTGCGTGTGTGTGTGCGTGTTTGTGTCTGTCTGTGTGTGTTTGTGTGTCTGAGGATTTACATGTCACTGTTGTGTCCTCAGGACGCCACTGATGCTGTCGGTGCTGAGCGGCCACACAGACTGCGTCTACTCGCTGCTCGGCAAAGGGGCCAACGTGGAGGCCCGGGACAAGTGGGGCAGGACCGCCCTCCACCGCGGGGTGAGTCCAGCACATACACACACTCACTCTCACTCTCACTCTCACACTCACACTCACACTCACACTCACACTCACACTCACACTCACACTCACACTCACACTCACACTCACACTCACACTCACACTCACACTCACACTCACACTCACACTCACACTCACACTCACACTCACACTCACACTCACACTCACACTCACACTGCGCAGGCCCTCGCACACACTCACTCACTCACTCGCACAGGCCCTGGCACACACACAGCACACAGGCCCTCGCAGAAGAGCAGCTGCCCACAACCTAGGGCTGTACACACACACACACACACAGGCCCTCGCAGGGGGCAGGAGAGCAGCTGCCCACAACCTAGGGCTGTGCCATTAATCAAATTTCAATATCAATCTCAATTTTGGCTCCAAACGATCACAAAAATAGTATCAGTATAGAGAATATGCATCACTGCATGACCGTCTGACATCTCTGTCTGATGTAACACAGCATTGTGTGTGTGTGTTTGTGTGTGTGTGTGTGTGTGTGTGTGTGTGTGTGTGTATGTCCGTCTCCGTGTGTGTGTGTGTCCGTTTCCGTCTCTGTGTGTGTATGTGTGTGTGTGTGTGTGTTTGTTTGTGTGTGTGTGTCCATCTCCGTGTGTCCGTGTGCGTGTCCGTCTCCGTGTGTGTGTCTCTGTCTCCGTGTGTGTGTGTCCGTGTGTGTGTCCGTCTCTGTGTGTGTGTGTCCAGGCGGTGACGGGGCACGAGGCGTGCGTGGAGGCGTTGCTGCAGCACAGCGCCACTCTGCTGGTCAGGGACTGTAGGGGGCGCTCTCCCCTGCACCTGGCGGCGTCCTGCGGCCACATCGGCGTGCTCGGGGGCCTCCTGCAGGCCGCACAGTCGCTGGACGCCATCCCCGTTGTCACGGACAACCGAGGCTACACGCCGCTGCACTGGGCCTGCTACAACGGTACAGCTTGAGACGTTTTGATTTAGTTTTTTTGTGGTGGTGAATTTTGTGAAATAACAGAAAATTGATGTGTGTATTATCCAGAAGTATCTCCTCCCTTCTCCTGTCTTCTCCTCTCCTCTCCTCTCCTCTCCTCCCCTCCTCCCCTCCGCTCCTCCCCTCCCCTCCTCTCCTGTCTTCTCCTCCTCTCCACTCTTCTCCTCTCCTCTTCTCCTCCTCTCCTCCTGTCTTCTCCCCTCCTCTCCTCCCCTCTCTTCCTCTCCTCTTCTCCCCTCCTCTCCACTCTTCTCCTCTCCTCCCCTCTCCCTCCTCTACACTCTCTTTGGCATTCTTCCTTTCTGTGTATTTCTATTCTACCTTTTTCTACGTCTCTATGTGGGTATGTATTGTATGATGCATACAATACATACATACCCACCTTCCTTTGGCTTTTTCAACTCCCTCCACTGTGTGTGTGTGGTGTGTGTGTGTGTGTGTGTGTGTGTGTGTGTGTGTGTGTAATAACGTCATCTCCTCTTCTCAGGCCATGACACTTGTGTGGAGATGCTACTGGAGCAGGACGTGTTCCACAAAATGGATGGGAACTCCTTCAGTCCACTGCACTGTGCTGTGTAAGACATCGTCCCCTTTTACACGTGTGTGTGTGAGAGAGTGTATGGTGTTTTATTTCTGAGAGAAGGAGAGTCAGTGAGTGTGTGTTTTGTATGTGTCTGTGGTGAGTGCAGGGGAAGGTTCACCTGCCTCCTCCACTGGTCTGTGAAGGACATTGCCTCTGCAATCATTCCATGTTTACAGAATGCTCTCTCTCTTTCTTTCTCTCTCTCTCTCTCTCTCTCTCTCTCTCTGTGCAGTATAAATGATAATGAGGGGGCAGCGGAGATGCTCATCGACACGCTCGGTCCAGCCATCGTTAACGCCACCGACTCCAAATCCAGGTGAGGGGGAAACGCTCACCTGAGCACCATGTAGCACACGTCTCTCTTGAGCCCCATGTCTCTCTTGAGCACCATGTAGCACACGTCTCTCTTGAGCCCCACGTCTCTCTTGAGCACCATGTAGCACACGTCTCTCTGGGCTCCTCTTGGCGTCCATCACCTGAGCATAATGTAGCACACGTCTCTCTTGAGCCCCATGTAGCACACGTCTCTCTTGAGCCCCATGTAGCACACGTCTCTCTTGAGCCCCATGTAGCACACGTCTCTCTTGAGCCCCATGTAGCACACGTCTCTCTTGAGCCCCATGTAGCACACGTCTCTCTTGAGCCCCATGTCTCTCTTTAGCCCCATGTAGCACACGTCTCTCTTTAGCCCCATGTAGCACACGTCTCTCTTTAGCCCCATGTAGCACACGTCTCTCTTTAGCCCCATGTAGCACACGTCTCTCTTGGCTCCCACCACCTGCCATCACGGCATTCCTCTTGCAGTGTTAGTCTGGAGTGAAGGAGACGGTAGTCATTTCCTGGGGGTTCCCAGGGGTCATGACATTTCATGGATTTTTTTAAAGTCTATTCCAGACATGGAAAGTCAGGCAATTTTATCATTTTGGGCCCAAAGTCAGGGAATAGCAGGGGAATTTTGTGTAGCAATTTAACTTGACTTCATGCAAATATATTTCCACACAGTATTGATGTTTATCCGGTTATTAGCAAAAAAAAAGTCAAACATTCTAGAACGCTTCACGACTACTCTGAAATCTTTGGTCGTTGAAGTAATTTCAATGTTCCATTCATTATGTAGTGGGCCATGGAAATTGGTTTTTCTTTTTGTCAGGGAAAAGTCATGGAATTCCACATCTGACTTAGTGGGACTCACTGTTTGCTCCTATTTCAATATCATGTCCTCTCCTGGTCCTAGATGGATAGATAGATTACAGTGGAAGCTAATTGTTGCAGCAGACGCTCCGTGAACAGAACGCTTCAGTTACCTAGCTACAGTAGTGTAGCCTGCCTGTCTGGTAGTCAAAGCTTAGAGTCATCACATTGTAGTCAGTCAAATAGCACAATAAACAAAGATTCACAGGCTTCAGTCTCTTCAGAAATTAAAATATTTCAGATTTGTAAGCGATATTTTAGCTAATGTCATAGTGCCCTGCACAGCACTCGTGTAGTCATTATTTTATTTATTTAGTTATTATAGCCACCCTAGACTACAGAATCCCAGAGATGTTGACAGCCTATTTCGCCCCACTGGCTTCATCCACGTTGATTACCCAGGAGGCTTGAGATATGAGCGGCCCGTGCATAATTGAGTGCTGGGAATTACCCCGTCTAGCTGATGTCTGAGGAGGGCGCTAGATTAGGGCACGAACAAAGAGCCAACTCATTACCAAATTTAGTGTGTGTGTGTGTGTGTGTGCGCATGTGTGTGTTTTTCTGTGTGTGTGTTTCTCTGTTCAGTGTGTGTGTGTTTTTGTGTGTGTGTGTGTTTCTCTGTTCTGTGTGTGTGTGTGTGTGTTTTTCTGTGTGTGTGTTTCTCTGTTCAGTGTGTGTGTTTCTCTGTTCTTCTGTTCTATGTGTGTGTGTGTGTGTGTGTGTGCACATGTTTGTGTTTGTCTGTGTGTGTGTGTTTCTCTGTTCAGTGTGTGTGTTTCTCTGTTCTGTGTGTGTGTGTGTGTGTGTGTGTGTGTTTCTGTGTGCGTGTGTGTCTTGTGATGTAGCATGTGACTGACCTCTGACCCTTTGACCCTGCAGAACCCCCCTGCACGCGGCGTCCTTCACGGACCACGTGGAGTGCTTGCAGCTGCTGCTGGGACACAACGCGCAGGTGAACGCCATCGACGCCATGGGCAAGACGCCGCTCATGATGGCCGCCGAGAACGGGCAGACCAACGCCGTGGGTAGGTCACGTGGGAGCGGAGCACAGCATGGACACACACACACACACACACACACTCACCTTTCAGATACCTTTGTGCACACACACCCTCCAGCACAGCATGGACGCACACTCACACACACGCATTACCTTTCAGATACCTTTGTGCACACACACCCTCCTACAAATACTCACACTGTGTCTTTATAACACCCCTTCTCATATATACACACATACACACACGTGCGCGCGCATACGCACACACACACACGCACGCACGCATACGCACACTTGCATACAAACGCTTATGTGAAGGTTCATATCAGAGGACATCACATTCACAGACCATTACTTGACCTGAGACCTGAGTGGTCGACATTGTAACCCATTAAACTGGGAGCATACGAGGCAGTGTGTGGATATCTTTTCTTTTTTATACGTTGTGTGCTAGTATCCAGCACCTGTTGAATTTGTATAGATGTGCGTACTTCTCTACACTACTGTGATTCGTGCAGGCTGCTATTGCTATTGCAGGGCTAAAGATGGCTGTAACTGGCAGCAGTAAATCAGTCACAAGCCTGCAGGTCCTCTGTGTTTTAAGGGACAAGTGTCCAACAAGTGTCTCTTACACTCCCATTAGCTGTGGAGTGTGTAGTTTTAGTGACTGTGTGTGTGTATTAACTGTGGAGTGTGTAGTTTTAGTGACTGTGTGTGTATTAGCTGTGGAGTGTGTAGTTTTAGTGACTCTGTGTGTGTATTAACTGTGGAGTGTGTAGTTTTAGTGACTGTGTGTGTATTAGCTGTGGAGTGTGTAGTTTTAGTGACTGTGTGTGTGTATTAGCTGTGGAGTGTGTAGTTTTAGTGACTGTGTGTGACTGTGAGCTGCATGTGTGTGCAAGTCTGAGTGAATTGTGTGCTGGTGCTTCTTGCAGAGGTCCTGGTGAGCAGCGCCAAAGCAGACCTCACTCTACAGGATGGCAACAAGAACACAGCCCTGCACCTGGCCTGCAGCAAGGTACACACACACACACACACACACACACACACAAAGCATACCTCACTCTACAGGATGGCAACAAGAACACAGCCCTGCACCTGGCCTGCAGCAAGGTACACACACACACACACACACACACACACACACACACACACACACACACACACACACACACACAAAGCATACCTCACTCTACATGATGGCAACAAGAACACAGCCCTGCAGCAAAGTGTACACACACACGTACACACGTACACACGTAAACACATACACACATACACACGCACATGTAGAATGTTCCCAGTCCCACCCACATTCAGTTCTGTCTACGTAATCAGTTCACAGGAGTTATTCAGGTGTTTCACACAAATTCTGGATGGGCCTGTTCCTGATGAACACTTGAGCAAGAATCACACACACACACACCACTCTAACACACTATGTTGGTTATATATTATACAGGGGCATGAAACCAGTGCCTTGTTGATTCTGGAGAAAATCACTGACCGGAATCTCATCAACTCAACCAACGCAGCACTACAGACGTAAGACCCTCTATCTCCCCTCTTGTCTGAACCACCCTGTTACTGGTTATTGGGATGAAGCCACATTTACAGGCCTGGCTGGAAAAGTAACTTGGAAAATAACCTCAAATCAATACAGTTTGCATCTGGGGGATGTCTTGTGTATTCGTTAGAACTACATTTGCCTAAACAATAAATGACAACCAAATTTCACAACACAACTTCAACTGTACATGTACTTTTATGCCAGACAATGCACCATGTAATGAGATGTACAATAATAAGGTTAAAGTTGACTTATATTTAGCTGACGCTTTTATCCAAAGCAACATGAACTCCTGCAACGGTGATTTGGGAGTCGAGCCAACGGGCGAGTGATTGTTTGTTGGTGTTATGGCTGCTCCACCAAACCACGCCTGTCACCGTAGTAGTAGTAGTAGTAGTAATAGTAATAGTAGCTCGATGATGGTGTTTTAAGCCCCCACCGTTGCGACTGTCGTCTTCATGGCACCTAACCCTAACCCTAACCCTAGTGCCTTCAATGCAGCGCTGCCTGGAAGACGACGTTGGGGGCTTAAAACACCAAACACTGTAGTAGAAGTGGGAAAGCCTGTCACTATGGTTACAGTGTGTGTTCTGTCCTTCTCCCTGCAGGCCACTGCATGTGGCGGCCAGGAACGGGCTAACGGTGGTGGTGCAGGAGCTGCTAGGAAAAGGAGCCAGCGTCCTGGCAGTGGACGAGAACGGTGAGACTGACTGTACACACAAACACCTGATTGATCCGACCTCTGTCTAAACGTGTAACATACTTCCATCACTCAACAAAAAAGTGGGGTAGAGGACCGGTTTTGGCTTAACTCCCGGAAGAAGGCATGTAGCCGAAACGCGTTGGAGTTTTTTTAGAAGGTTAACTTGACCAAGCCATAATAATAAAGGCTGATTAACTTTTTCAATAGAGAGTGCCTTGGAGTTTTTTTTTTATTCTTGATACTTCCATCACTGTGTTGGATCTGTAAATTATTCTCCTGTGTTGAGTAGTAAGTAAGTAACAGCATTCAAATGTGTGAGTAATAAGTAAGTAAGTAAAAGCATTCAAACGTGTGTGCTGATCCCCACAGGTTATACCCCTGCGCTGGCCTGTGCGCCCAACAAAGACGTGGCCGACTGCCTGGCGCTGATTCTGGCCACCATGATGCCCGTGTCGCCTGGCAGCGTGGGCGCCGTGCCCGGCCTGACCTACAGCGCCATCAACCACTACCCCAGCCCCTCCAAGGCCGTGACCTTTGACCCGCTGCCGGCACTGCGCTCAGAGCACGCGTCTTACTGCAGCTTCAACAGCCTAGGCCACCGCGAGGATGGCCTGCTCGCCCCCGACGACGAGCTCAACGACTCCGACTCGGAGACCTACTGAACCCCCTCCCCCCCCTCAAGCGCGCGCGTGCGCCTTGTTGACTGACTTGACTCCTTTAAAAAAATAAATAAAGTAAACATAAATAATTAAATGAATAAACACGTCCCCGTGTCCCATCCCATGCCCCCTTGACCTCTGACCCCCACCCCCCCGACCTGATCAGAACCCAGCTTAAGGGGCAAGACCTCACACTCCCCTTGACTTTTTTTCTCTTCCCTGTTTTCCTGGTTTTTAACGGGGACAGCACGGTCTGAAATTGCCCTGGTTTCTTCCCCTCCCCTCGTCGGGCCTGGTAGGCCTGCAGTCTCAGGAGCCTTAGAGACTGAAGAGCCATCGATGGACAGAGAGAAGACGGGGGGAGGGAAGAGAGAGAGAGAGAGAGAGAGAGAGAGAGAGAATAAGAGACACACACAGCCCACCCTTACCGCTTTGTTTGAACACTACGCAAACTCCATCTGTTTTTTGCTGATTCTATGAGAACTGCGTTAAATCTGTTACTGCGTGAAGAGCCACATCAACACTCAGTTTTCACATGAGTTCCCCCCAACCCCCTTTTTTTCATCTCCATAACCAGATGATTTGAAATGTGTTGAATGACTGACTGAAATCATATGACTACTGTCGGGACTGCATTTCCCAGAATCCCCCACTCCCTCCCTCCCTTGGGCAGCGTGGAGAGGAAGTACTGAAGTGTAGAAATCAGGACTTCTGGGTAGACTGACTTTAGCCAAAGGGACCAAGTGCTGCAGGCTCCTCATCTTGCCCCCACCTCCATCTCCCGCGCCCCCTGCCCCCCTCCTCCCCTCCCTTTTGCTCTTTCTTGGCATATTTGAGCATGACTACAACTTCATTTAAAGCTCGTTATTATTTTTTCTTCTCCCTTTTCTCTCCTTTTCATTTTAGACACGGTATAATTTATTGTGAATGGACCGCTACAGTGTCAGTTTTCCATGCACAAATCTGATACGCCCCACCCCCCACTCCCCCCATTGCATATGAGGTTCATGAACTGTGAGCTGGGCAGCAAGAGAGTGTGTGAGTGTGTTTGTTTGTGTGTTAATGTTTTTGTTTGTTGGGGAGAAGGGTGGGAGTTTTAATCTAAAGGCCTTGTCACACATCTTTCACCCGTGCTGCCCACCGTGATTTTGAGACCAGCCGAAGAGGTGCAGTCAGGGTTTTTACTCGACTATCTGCGGACTTTCAGAAAATAACAGCATTTGATATACAGCAACTTCAGAGAGAGGAGAGCCCTGTGTGTGTGTGTGTGTGTGTGTGTGTGTGTGTGTGTGTGTGTATGTGTGTGTATGTGTGTATCTGTGTGTGAAGTGTGCATGTGTGCACAGACAACATGTTTGCTAGTCGTGTGTGTGTGTATGTATGTATGTGTGCGAGTGAGCAAGAGGGAGAGTAATGTTGCCTTTTTTTAGGTGTGCAAAAAACTGGCTTCCTGGTGCATTGTTATTAAAATGATTACTAATAATAATTAATGAATAAATTTTCTTTTGCCATAGTGCTTTGTGCTGATCTCTGTACTACAAGAGCAGTGACTGGTGTCTTCTTTTTGTGCACAACCACTTTTTATTCATTTCATGCCAGCTTTTAATGTAGTTACAGTTGTTACAATGTAGTTACAAGATGATAGACTTCACTTATCAACAATTGTTGAGGTCATTGTTTTTCTACAGCACGTCTTTCCTGTTCATCTCTAAGGCCTTTTCAGATTGTGGTGGTGTTAGTATACAACTGCCCTTGGATACTGTTGCTTTGTTTACTGAGATGTATTGTTTATTAGAAGTCGGTTGCCAAGGTGATTTGAGACCCACAACTCAACTGTTGTCTTTCTCATAGACTCGACTGTACAAAGTGGCTGTCACCAGTTCCGCAGTCATTCCCGACCGGCTCATATACACCCATCCGTCACTGTCTTTTCCGGACTCATCCGGGATGTCCAGTACCATCCCGTTTCCCAGTATTCCTGGGAACACGTGACGAGTGCTGAAGTTCCCTTCCAGTCGGAAGTCTATCTGGGTTTGAGCGTGCTCAGTCTCGCCGCCGCAGCTTGCAAAGTCTGGGCTGGTGCACTTCACCAGGGCGCACACCTCCAGATAGTAGGTGCCGTGAACTACATGCAGACCTTGGAAAGCCCCCAGAGCATAGAGCTCTGTGCTGGGTGCAGTGGACCTCCTGAACAGCAGGTGGCAGCACAGCGAGCCGTCGCACACAGTCAGGTTCCCCTCAGTGTCCTGTAGGGGCACTAAAGTGAAGTTGTCATACATCATGACGGAGTGGAACTCCACAGGCTTCTCGTGCGCTGGCGCCACATGGCAGTTCTCATTGCCTGGCCAGCAATGCTCTGTTTCCACGCTGCGAGGCTTGCCACCGGCGTCCAAATGCCAAGCCCCTCTGGGCCAGCCGTGGGCATCTCCCGCCTCACCAAGTCCAGGCTCTCGCCTGCGATGCCCGGAGAACGGCACCCATGCCAGCCTCGTGCTCTCGGTGCCACCTGCCATCATCGCAGGATCGAGCACCGGCACCCTACTCACCAGCAAGCGTCCAGTCTCCCCCACCATGTCGTGCTGGTGAACCTCCTGCCAGGGGGTGAAGATGCCGCTGCCAGTCATGCCCAGGCTGGCGGCCCGGACGTTGGCGGCGAGGACGGTGACGGCGGCGGCGTGGGCGAACGAGCGCTGGAACTGCACAGCGGCCAGCAGGGGGAGCTGGTTCATCCAGGCGGTGGGGTACGCCAGCTGCCGGACCCCCAGCTCCTCCACCAGGGCCACGGCAGGCTCGCGGAACAGGATGTCGAAGCAGGTGAACACCCCGAAACGTCCGGCGAAGGGCGTGGAGAAAGTGACGAGCTCCATCCGAGGCGGTGTGTCGAAGGCGGCCTCGAAGTACAGGTTCTGCTTGCGATAGCGAGCCGCTAGGGTTCCAGCTGAGGTGAACACCACGTTCGTGTTGAACTGGTAGCGCCCGTCTGGGGGACAGTGGGCGTCCGTGGTCGAGTTGCACGCCTGGATGCCTGCCATGTTGGCCACCAGGTAGAGGCTGTTCTTCTGAGCCATGCAGCTGAGGCGCTGGAGCACCTGAGACAAAGGTCAAAGGAGGCCTTTATGTTTGTCTTTATGGTATTTGGAATCAGGGATGGAAATTAGCACCAGCCACTGGCCAAATGGTGGTATAATTCGAAAGTGGCTGTTTAGATTTCAGACACGTAATAAAAATGTACCCTCACATTGATTTACTATTGAGTGGCTGGGGGATTATACCATGTATTTGAAAATGACTGATACATTTCCACCCCTGTTTGGAATGCCATAGGACATTATGTTTGTGGGCACTTTTGTACAAAGTGAATTACAGTATGGGAACACTAAACTACTAAAAAAAATAATTGAAAAGGCCACATTAAGCATAATAGTATTAATAATAATGTAATCACAAAAAACATAAGGGAGATCATGAATGCCATGGATAATGTGGTAGGCTAATACTGAGATATACTTGTGTACTTGTAGATTATTATTTACTTTTTTTCCATCTTTACATTCACAAGCCACAGTAGTATTATACAGCAAGTCATTATGAACATGGCTTCTGAGGTTGCTCTGTTTTCATCTGGGTCTTTTGAACTTGACAGTAGGAAGGGTTTTTGTGGACATTATTGAAAAGAAATGCGTCTGAAGGGCCTATAATATACCTCAGTATCAGGGAAGCGAGCCCGTTCTGAGCATGGATTCCATGTCACTTCAGTTGGATCAGGCACCGCCTCCAAGTAACCCGCTATGGATGCTCTGGTGAAGTTAAAGCCCTGTATAGCATCTTCTGGGAACACCAAGATCTGAGCCCCCTGAAACAAAACACAACACCCCAAACTGCTGAAACCTTGTCACTTCGTTATAGTGAAATTTAGTATAGTTAGCATAGTGGGCCATCGGCCATTTAGCCTACTGTCACTGTACCTGCTGAGCTGCCAATGCAGCTTGCTCCTCAAATACGTCGAGATTCTTCTGCATGTGTTCCAAGGCTGCACGCCTTCCAAGAGCAACTCTAGGGTTCGGGTTTAGTACAACCAAGTGTTCGTACACAGCAGCGACATAGGAGGGGGGCTCCGTCGGTGCCGATGGTAAGGCAAACACACTCAACCATAAAACAAGACGTAACGGACTCATGTTAATTATACCTAGATAGCCTACACATTGCAGGGTGAATACTTAAAAATAAAGTTTATTAGCCCTAAAATAACTCGGATATAGCCTGCATTCTTCAACTGTGCAAGATGATGTTAGGCCTGGCAGAGTAAGTCCAACTTACTGAGGCCAACAGCAAAGACTGACTGGCTAATGATTTCTTGAGCGACCATCAAGTTGCAACATTTGTAGCAATATGCAACATAATGGCAATTTCCAAAATATGCTGTCGCATCAGGAGAAAATGTGGGTCTTGGCCACTTGAAATGCGTTGTAGGTCTACATTTAGCCTATTTACACTTGATTTAAGAGTTTATGCAAACCAGTGTCTGCAGGCTATACGTTTGACGATGTTATTTATTACAGACGAACAATCCCTAAATGTGAGAAACAGAATATGACAAGTTGGCTAGCGATAGCTAGCCAGGGAACGTCGTTCTAGCAAAGCTAACTTAGCATGTTAGCATCGTGCCAGGCGTAAACTGTTTTCCTTCAAAGCTAAATTTAGCCATAATTGCAATTACATGCGCCACATTACTACTGTATTTGGCTAATGTGATAAACTACTTCACCTCACTCTTCGCAGGCAAAACATCCCGTCTACAAACGTTCCACTGACAACTCAATCCCCTTGGTCACGTGGTATTAGTATTAGTGCACGTGCAGCTGTATTCTTTGCTTGATTTCTAATCGTGTTTTGATACTACCGGTAAATTGGTAGAGTGTATCAGCAAGCCCAATTTTCTCACTCATGTCATCGTTTGCGTCCAAGAAATGGTGTGTAGGAAAATTACCTACAAATGCGGTCCCACACCTTCAAGAACAGCCACCAGGGGGCGACGTGTCGCTGCCTACGGCTCTGACATAAACCGAGCCAACACGCACTAGCCTACTGTAACTATTCTTCGCTGCAGAACAATGTTGTTGGTCTATATTTAAGCCAGGTTGAAGTGGACTCCAAACTATACCGGCTACAGAACGAGATTATATAACGGGTAAAACAGTCTTTCAGTTAAACACGTTTTTAAAAAACTGAAATAGAACAGGAACTTTCCATAGTTTGTGGTTTGTCGTATTTGTGGCAACCGCATGCACATGATTAATCATTGCCAATGGAAAAATTGCTCCAATGACTCCATAACCATCAACCAGTATGTCAGCAAATGGATCACATTTATCTGAATGTATGCGGTTGTCTGAGTCATTGAGGTTTTCACAAAAGCATTTCAAATCTAGGTTAAAGGTGAGAATTGTCCTCACCCTACACCTTCTAGCATTACTTGTTGATATATGCAAACACTTTTCACATTTTCCAACATAGGCTAATTATTTTCCAAATAGTTCCACCTATAATTCCAACATAATGATATATTTTTTGAAAATAATTAACACAATACAACCATCTATATTTCTCCCTGTCACTCTGTGTTGTCATATCCACACAGCAGGCTTGTGTGGGATGTTTACATGGCTGTGGTAGAGTCCACGTGCTCAAAGGCCTGGCTGGCCGGCTTAGGGCTGCATTACAGCATTGGACTGCGCTAACATGAGTCACAGGACGCAGTGTGGCTGCGGGTCGACAGAGGCAGCCGATAAACGAACACGCTCAGTCCCAGGACACTGCTGGCTGTGGCCCCCTGAGGGTGGCAGATGTCACACCAAAGAGGACAGAGATTGACTGCAATTGGATGATGGTGTGTGTGTGTGTGTGTGTGTCTGTGTGGAGATGGTCTGCGTTTTAGATTAGGAGACAGCTGACATTTGCCACTGTCAACCACACAGAGCCGCACTGTGTAACTCAAGTCATCCTGTGTGTGTGTGTGTGTGTGTGTGTGTGTGTGTGTGTTTGCCGAGCTCCCTCGTTCGTGTACCCGTGAATGTGTCTGTAGAAGCTATTTACTGCCCCCAGACACAGTAGGGGGATTCACGCAGGCAAACATGCAGACGCAGACCTGTGAACTGGTCAATGAGATTTTCAGCAGACGGTGCAAACATGTGTTTATTACTCCGACTGACAGGGACTCTGTTGCTGTGACAACACACTGGTCAACTAACGATCCACACATTGAATATAAATATAGATATATATATATATATGTTCATACCTTGAAACTACAGAGGACCATTAATACTAGTAGCATGAAAAAAATAGTGTGGTACTACACTGAAAGGTCATCAGGAGTATTTCTTTTACAATACATCAAACACGTTGTGCATGGTGGAGAGTCAGAATATTACACATAAAAAAACAACACAGATTAAACCCAATGGTAGGTATTGCGCGGTAGGTGACAAGGTGTGGAAAGAGGAACAACCAACTAAGATCCGTTAGACTACCAACAGGTTTCAGTTGCACATGCGTGTAGTGTTCTGGATGTCACATCTTTTTTCATCAAGTCTTTAATATTGTCCATTGGTTTTTATGTGTTTCATCTTCCAACCATCTTAGAGGCAGAATATTCTGGAAACACTGACAAAGGTGGTCTCGTAGTCATAGTTTTACCTTACCACGACACAAATAAAGATTATGAGGTGGCCTAGCAGTCATAGTCCCACCTGACATAGGACAAAGTGATGACCACGACACAAACAAAGATTATTCTTTCAAACGGTAGTGTTGGGACACGTCTTAGGAAAGAGGAGTGGGGTTTCCGTCTTGTCCTCTTGATGTTTTAGGGAGGTGAAGGGGTGAGGGCTGAGTTTAGGGGGTGACTGGTCTGCCTTCAGACCCCATTAACCACAAGCATGGGAGGGGTCGGCCCGGGGTTAGAGGTCACAGTAAAAGGGTCGGACTCAGAGTCCTCGGCCTCGGCACTTTCTAGGGACAGTTTATTCAGCCTTTCCTCCAGCAGCGAACTCTTCTGAATGGGGGGGGACATGACGCTGGGGGTGTCTGGCTTCCCTTCAATACCCTCTGCCCGGTCTCCTAAAGCAGAAACACACGCATAAATAAACAATATTAACAGTGGTTGAACACTACCCCACGGGTACAGAGAGACCACCAGTAAAATAAATGGCCACTGAAATGGAAATGCCTTAGTATCAAATTACTGGAAATGAAAGTTGTTTTTAAAAATAAAAAAAAAATCATACAGTTGGGTTTTATGATTTTTTTATAATGTTGGGCTTTATGGTGATCTGGCCCATCTCTATATCTAAGACAGCACTTAACAGCATCTTTTAAACTTTTTTTTAAAATCACCACATGGATGTCGTTAATGGACGCCCTTCTTCAGCGTGCATTCAAGTGCAATTACCATCTCTATATCTCCCATTTCTCTGTCTCATCCACACACACACACACACCTCTCTTGCGATCTCTCAACACACACACACACACACACACACACTCACCTCTCTCCTGGTCACACTCTGGCGAGGACGCTCCGCTGCACTCGCTGCGCGGGCCCAGCACCAGCGACGCCTGGCCCAGTCCCTCCAGCGAGCCGGCATCCCGCAACTCCAGGCCCTCAGGGCACGGGGACGAGAGAGAGGACGAGGAGGCCGAGGACGAAGGGTAAGGGCAGGAGGAGGAGAGAGGGTGAGGCGAGGGTGAGGACAAGGAAGGGGACGAGGCGGAGGTGGAGGAGGTGGTGATGGTGTTGGAGCAGGAGGGGGAGGGGGAGAAGGGGTCGGAGCCAGGCAGGTCCAGGGGTGTGTTGGGGCAGGAGGGGGAGAAGGGGTGGGGGCCGGGCAGGTCCAGGGGTGTGTTGGGGCAGGAGGAGGAGAAGGGGTGGGGGCCGGGCAGGTCCAGGGGTGTGTTGGGGCAGGAGTTGCTGCGGCTGCAGGAGGACTGGGTCTCGGCCTCCTCCTCTGAGGAGACGCCGTTGCTGCCCTCCTCCTCGAAGGTCTCGGACATCACTGGCAAAACAAACAAACAAACAAACATGAGGCAAGGTTCATGCGGATAGGAGTCTGCTCAATAGCGTTGGGAAAACAAGGTTCAAATATGTTCCAGCGTGTGGATTGTGGTCACTGCGGTCACTGCTTGTTACATGCTGCATCAACAAGGTGTGTGGTATTGCTTTTCGCTAAAGGTCGAACCCCTCTGTTAATCTGTTGGATCCCATAAGGGTTTCCTCAGGTGGAACTAACTATGTCCTGTCTCTAGCAGGACACCGTAGCTAAACGGGAGGAGTGTTGTCGCTTGGCTTACTGGAAATGCCGTCCGACTCCATTTTGAAGTTGGCGATGTCGTCCCCAGAGCCGTCGCCCTCGGCGCCCACGCCACGCCCCCGTGGACCGATGGCGGAGAGGCGACGGCGGGCGTGTATCTCGTCGGAGATGGTCTCCAGGTTACGGAGGGCCGTGCGGTACTCGGACTTGGCCTGGGTCAGCTTCGTCTGCCGCTCGTCCACCTGCCTCTTCAGTTGCTGTATGAGGAACAGACACAGTTAGTACAGGTGGTCACTTTCAGAGGGGTGGACATCACAAATGCACACAGCAACTCATAACGTACTGTCCACACTAACGGCAGGGTTGTAAAATTAATGAATGTTCTAATTTTGGTGTTTAGATAGAGCAGTTGTGGAGACATGTATTTTAAACAGATAATTCTAAAGAAGAAAAAATGTATAATTTTGCAATATATTATATATTTATATGTTAAATAGCACTTTTTGTCACACACATCTTTGTCAAAGGAGTTGTCTAAATAATTGGGTCAAAGAATAGCAACTGGAATAGAAAACATTGATTCCAGTTATTTAGAACTAGAAATGTGCCAATCACAAACCACATATAAATGATATAAATGGTACATACCTCCAACTGAAGGTAATACTTTGCCTTCAATTCAAAATATGGCCTAAGGGGGGAGAGAGAGACACACAGACATGAGTCACTAGCGACAGACGTACAGACATCCAGACAGACGTGCAGACCTGGCATAGGCCTACACATCTCCGTAGCAACAGCGGCTCTGGAGGAATAACACTCCATTGCAGTGTGCTGCTACATTCCGTGGGCCCAGGGAAGGGGGTCAGTGGCCTTCTAGAACAGTCCTCCCCGAGCCAACATCTGGACCACATCAGTCAAACCAAGCACAGCCGAGAGGGAGCGGGAGGAGAAAGAAAATACTCAACTCCTCATGCTTTCAAACTTTCCCCTACTTTCTCTCCTGTCTTTTCTCTCTCATGTTTCGCTCCCCTTCAGCGTGCCCTGACAGAAATTTCAGGTTTCTGGCGAAGTTGCCGCAAACTTGCGGCAAGGTCATATTTTCACATGCAAATTTGCAGCAATGTCATTATGCAAATTAGGTTTGTCACCAGAAGTTCACTGGAAGTTTGCCATTATTGGGTGGGATGGCAAATCACTGGCAAACACATTTGCCACTAGTGACAAACTTTTAATTGTTGCCAGAACTTTGCTGGAAGTTTGCCTCTAACGGCCAACACTGGCAAACTTCTGGCAATATTTTGTTTCCCACAAATCACCCACAAGTTTGTGTAAGGGTGCACAGAACACTCTGAGATTCTCTTACATTGGGAGTTTTTTGTCCAGGTAATTCCGTCTTAGTTAGCCATTCCCCTTGTATTGCACTGTTTATGCATTATGGCAGTTAGTTGGATGGAGCACTCCAATCTGAACATCATTTGGTCAGGAGAGGCTCCAATAAAAACCTCATTGTTCAGTCATGTTTACGTCCCCCTTTGCTACAAGCTTGCTCTTCAGCTAATATAGTCTCCTGTCTGTAGCAATGGCATGAACCAATTTACTGTGTCGCTCAATTGCTGTGTTGCCCACTCAACAAACCGTACACACTCAAAACACGTTGAGAGCTCTACACACCTGAGTACTTAACTCATAGTCACGTTGTGGGCAGACTGAGTGGGAGGGAACTGGGGGGAGAAGAGGATTGTGGGATTGAGAGGGATGACTAACCTAGCCTGGTTAGCACCAGACCTTATCTCAATTGAAATTGGAATTGGGTCTGGACAAGGTTCATTCACCCCAAATTAGCCAAAGGTTGGTCTGGTTTCTCTGACTAACCTGGACTTGTTGATGGTGCGTTTGAACTTCTTCTCCAGTTGCTTCATGTGACTGATGGCGGCGTTGTATCTGGCCGCCGTCTCCCTGTGTGCCAGCTCGCTACGCGTCCTCGTATGCTCGGCATCCATCACCTTTAAGGAGGCCCCCACACACACACACACACACACACACACACACACACACACACACACACACACACACACACACACACACACACACACACACACACACACACACACACACACACACACACACACACACACACACACACACACACACACACACACACACACACACAGACACATTTTATATACTTTATTTGATTCCACTTTACAAGTCAAGTTACATTAGGAATCAAATCTTCTGAATAATCCAGTAGATTAAATGATATGGAACAGTACTTCACTAGCTGCTTGGCCTTAGTTTTATATAGTCCCCCAATGCAAAGTCCACGTTTTATGTAGGCCTACATGACCTAGGCTACCAAACACTAACACAATGAGCTGGCATTTGTATCCTAGGTTCTCAATGGCAGAAATCAAAGGCTGGTATAGAGTTTTTGTACAGTATGAGTCCTCCATAAATTGGTCAAACACACACACATTCACATGTAGATCATATACTGTACGTCACTTTGGACAAAAGCATCTGCAAAATACCATAAGCATAGACAAAGCCAGGAAGGCACCAACAGCAGGCTGGAGGACTAACAGTGATGCCTCTGTATGATGCTCAGTGCAACATTGTTTACAATCACAACCGAGGGATCATTGAGCGTGATGTTCCAGCTTCTCTCTGATGCAAACATAGTTATCAAACATAGGCATCTTATCTTGGCCAAGAGCTGTTTACGCCTCAAATGGAGGTGGCTTGTTGACTGACATACAAAATAACCAACCATACGGGTTGCTGTTGTGAATTAGAAAATGAAGATGTGGCTTATTCATATGAAATGTTTATGTTTATGAGGTGACATTTATAGCCAGTGCTCCACTTTTCTAAAACCTGCCGTATTCATAGACAGTGAATGACAATACAACTGGGTATTCTGCAACTTTCTAGGCAACATGGCAGTAATAGTGAAACGGCATTGTGAGCGCTAACTTCCCCATGGATTGGACCTACTAATGGTTTTCACTATAAGTGCAGATTGAATGTTATCCCTCGTTTTTGTAAGTCACGTTGTAAGCATCTGCTAAATGAATTAATGCAAATGCGAATAGAACTGCCTGATGAAAATGGTACACACTGCACATCAACCACATTACACACTGCACATCAACCACATTACACATTTCACATCAGGCTTGTGCAAAATTCCAGAATTGAATTGAACCTGGCTCTTAAATTCCAATTCAATTCTTGAATTTCACTTGCATTTCAATTGAGGTAGCAAACAGGGAGCAGAATTGCAATTCGAATTGTGCACAACCCTGTTTCACATTTCATTTTCTAAACCCAAATGTAGGCGCTGTAGATAGAGATAGAGAGAGATAGAGAGATAGATAGAGATAGAGAGATAGATAGAGAGATGGATAGATAGATAGATAGATACTTTATTGATCCCCAAGGGAAATTCAAGATTAGGCGCTTTTGCTCTTTCCCCTATAATCTGTCTTCAAGCTCACCCTCTGCGTGGCGTGGTTAAGCATCTCCTGCCAGGCGGAGTCGAACTGCCGGCTGTCCTCCTCCAGCAGGCGCTCCTCGGCCAGCGCGATGGTCTCCTTGGCCGCCCGCAGGATCTCGATGGCCCTCTGGAAGTCCTGAGTGGCCCTCTGGGCCTCCACCTGGGCCTGGAGAGAGAGAGAGAGAGAGAGAGAGATGAAGGGAGAGAGAGAGATACACAGAGAGGGAGAGAGAGAAATGGAAAGGAGGGAGAAAGAGAAATGAACTTATTTAGTCACAGAATGAATCTTCTAAACAAGCAACCACTGCAGTACTGAAATCATAATAATCATTGTGCCAGTGATTGTTCACTCTGTTAAATGTACACTTTTTTCAAAGTGCAAACAACAAACATCATCCCAGGAATTTGGGAATGGTGATGGGCTGTACATGTAAGGCAGGAGACAAGTTTTTAATAAAAAAAAACTTCAGAGTGTAGCACTAGAATCCTTAAATCAAAGAACTTAAAGAGTAGCACTCTAGAATCTTTGCTTTGCACTCTGGTCATAATTGTGCTACTGCGCTGGAATGTTGAGGTTGCAGTCCTAAGAGGAGGATGGGTGTCTTGAGGAGGGCCATGAACAAAGTCAGTTTGATCTTATTGTCGGTCACATCTATAGCAGCACAAAGGAAGCATGCAAATGAGGGGAGAAAGTGCCTCTACATGCACTGATGATTTTTACTTTTTACTACTTTTTTACTACATCAAATGACTTTTTGACTTCAGAACTCATTTCAGTGATTTGCTCTGCATAATGAGGTTTTACCAACATGTTGAGCTAGCTTTTATTTATTAATGTCTGTACTCTGCAACAGAATGCAGAATTCAGAAATGAAAAAAAAAAAAAAACTGGCACACGTTGAGACGCAAGCCCTTCATATTTAATGAGCGTGCTTTCCTTTTTTCTCTCTCCCTTTTTTTTTAATCGCGGGCTCCGCACAAAACTTAAAGCGCTTTGGCTAATCTCCCACTCCTTTGAACGTGACATGGAGGAAAGCACCGCAGTGACTGCGGCAGAAAGAAGGGGGGGGGGAAAAGTGTAAAAAGAAGAAGCTAAAGTGAAACGAGGTGTGAGATCGCTTTACGTCTTAAAACCGCAATCTCTCGCATTCTAGAGCGACAAAGTCAAACCAGCATGTAAAAAAATAAACCATGAACCACCACCCATTTTTCTTCAACAGCTCTCATTTCCATCACAATGCTCTCTCCCCCTCACATTCCACACACTCAGTCCTTTAAAACCCATTGCCTGTGTGTTTTGGTAGACTAAGATAAGATGGGAACCAGCACACTGTTCCTAATCCCGACCCTAAGAGACAGAACCACCCCAACGTCAGTACCTATATGTAAGTATACTCTTTTGAGTCCCGTGAGGGATATGTGGTCTCTGCATTAGTGAACACACATAGCACACAGTGAACACAGTGAGGTGAAGCACACACTAACCCGGAGCAGTGTGCTGCCTGCTACAGCGGCGCTCGGGGATTAGGTGCCTTGCTCAAGGGCACTTCAGCTGTGGATGTGGGCATGGGAGAGCAGTGCTCAACCACTTGCCCTGCCAACATTTTTCCTACTGGTCGGGGATCGAACCGGCAACCCTTCAGTTTCAAGCCCGAAGCCCTAACCAGTAGGCCACGGCTGCCCCTGCCACCGGAGGGAAAAAAAGAGACAGAACCACCCCAACATCAGTACCTGTGGGAGGGGGGGGGGGGTTGTAGGATGTGTCAGGCTTGATTTGAAAGGATGCACAAGTCAGAAACTTCCTGCTGTCTCATTTCTGTCATCCTCTTGGTCCACCTACCCAACCCAAGCAAACCTTGACCTGATTTCTGCCTGTGTGTGTGTGTGTGTGTGTGTGTGTGCGTGACTGGGTTCGTCTTGCACAGCCCCTTATTTGTGGCCTACATTCAGTTCTTTTTATAAAACGTGCGAGGACAAGAGGATGCTTCACCATGATGACTGTCTGACAGACGGTGGGAGAGATAGTGAGAAAGAGCGAGCGAGAGGGGGAGAGAGAGAGAGAGAGAGAGAGAGAGAGAGAGAGAGAGAGAGAGAGAGAGAGAGAGAGAGAGAGAGAGAGAGAGAGAGAGAGAGAGAGAGAGAGATAGATAAACAGACAGAGAAAGACTTTGTGAAAGAGATAGAGGTTTGATCAAACACTATGAGTCACTAACATTAATTCGATCTAGAAGAAGGGCAAACTGAGACTCTTGTCATTTCTCCCCACCTCTCATAAGCCTTCACTTGGACACGCATTAAGCATCCTCAGGGCCTTATGTGGTTGTACACATGTTTAATACATCTCCATTGTCTTCAAGCAGTCTATGTAAATATGCGGCATCAACATGAGGTGAAGTCCTGGCCTAAATCTCCACTCTGACTCAAGAAAGCCACAGTGGCTGTTGCGACAGAACAGGGACTATGAGGGGGAACTCCTGCCTTGCCTGACAAAGGCAGCGTTTGTACAGCAGAGGTGACGCCATGTTCTTGAGTAGGCCGTGGACAAAAAGACGTCTCAACGTCCTCTCGACTACGTCTTTCTTCGCTCTCTGTGCATCAGTGTCTTTCTTTTGTCTTTCCATATCTCCCCATCTTTTTCCCTCCCTTTCTTTCTTTCCCTCCCTGCGTCCCTCATTCTCTTTCCTTCCCTCTCTCTGAGGAGCAGATCTGGTTTCAGCATAGCGCACAGAGCAACAGCTGGCTTTAGTTAAAGTTAAGAGGAGGTGCAGCAATGACGCTCAGATTCTTCAACAATCGGCCTGGTGATGACCGTCTGAATGGCCCCATTGAAAGGACGAAATAGTTTTCACCCACACCAATGTTCCGTTTGAGCACAAAAAGAACACTGCGATTCTATTTCAGACAGATTTCCACTCAAAGCTGACAGCAGTACAAGCAAACTTGCACACCATGCAACACTCATCACCCCAAATGCAAGCTATAACTTTGGCCATTTCACATGTGTAACACATCAGATAGTAAGCACAGTCTCCACTCTACTTACAAAATCGGTAACGCTTTACTGTGTTAGCATCACTGTGCTAAATTGTGGTGCACTGTGCTAGCAGCTGTATAGACCCTTTCAAAAATAAAAACAAAAACAATGCTTGAACGTACATTTGGTTCCCAATCTACTTCCTCTGCATTAAGATAACATATGGAATGTTAAAAAGGAAGCCTTGTGGGGCCAACTATGATGCTGATAATGTAACTCTCTTAAAAGGGTCTATAAGGAGCCCACTCATGTGCCAGTTACATAATCCTCGCGGATCACCATCCCAGCTGCCAGACTGAGGTTCCAGTACCCCCTCTTGAGCTACTTATAGCTAGCAGATATGTGGTGGTAAGTGCTTCCAGTTTGATGATCCTTTGATGTCACGACCGAAGGTTACTTTGGGAAAAGCCTCAAGTGTCACATTTGCTCGGAATGTGCTTTGATTTTAACACAGGCTTGTTTTTCAGCACCATGTCGATGGGAAATATGTAGCTACCCTGATATAGTTGTGTGCCGATATTTGGGTTAATACACCCCCCCCCACACACACACACACACAATCTCTCTTTCTGCTTGTACACTCAAACTCAAAAACAAGTTTCTGTCAGAGCTCAGCTCTCTCCAAGGTCAAGACCGAAGCCCAGTTGATGGAGTGGTCAGTAAACACAGAGGGTTGCTGGGAAAAGCCCCCTTGCCCCCCCCCCCTCCTCCCCCCCTCGATAAACAGAGCTGAATGGGAGACCAACTGTTCCCTGTGTAAACAGGCAGAACCAGCCAGCCGAGCCAGCCTGCTCAGGGCTGCTCTACTGCTCAGGGTTGGGTGCCTGGGTATAACCGACAACACTTTCAGCAAAAACATCCAGACTACAGAAAGGCCTGGAGTGCTTTATGGCGATGATATTTAGGAAAAAATCGAAACGACAGGGTACTCGAACACACACACACCAAAACAATAAAAATGTGTATATCTGTTTTGCAGAGAATTCAACTTTTAAGACTTGGGGAGAAAAAAAACAGATGCTGACCTTGTAAAAAATCCATTTTTTAGGGGGGGGGGAATTATCCTCTATTTTTCCAGAATGATAATGTTTAAAACAGCATAAGCCAACCAGCTTATTCTCTCTCTCTATATATATATATATATATCCCATTCTGTCTACATCCCAGGCTCATAACCCACTCTGACCTATATTTCTGTGCCTCCACCAAAGTAGCTCAAGCGCAAGCGGAATATATATTTGATGAGCAGTTCCTCCATTGCTGAGTCAATATACTCCACTTCTGACATCTTAAAAAAATAATAATCCGTTGAGTTTGGAAGGAGGGAGGGGAAAAGACCAAACCAAACATCCTCATTCTGTCCCTGACCTACAAAAACTCCCAGTCTACTTCCTCAGCGGCATCAGAGATAGTCAATCCAAGTTTACCGACCTCTGAACAGAATGAGGAAATCAGCCGGCCTCTCCCCTGGTCTTCATAACCAGGATACATGATGAGAGGAACTGGACGAACAGTTTGTGCTCCTGATATTTGGGGCTGTACAACACATCAGACCAGGCATTCACAACGAGAATGGGAATGTTACAGAGATTCTGAACAATTGAAGACAAATAGTTTTGTTCCCCCCTCCGTGCCATTTCCCTGTTCCACCCAGGCCAGCCCATCACAGTTACCTTAATCAGAGACTTTCTAATGAGACACAACACTAAAAAAATTCTTCATAGAAATCCATGGGGTTAGTTTGTAACGCAGTTGTCTACACATATCCCACCCCTTCCGCAGCAAAACATCAACATGTGAATACATTGAGCCAATCACGTGGTGTGTTGTGAATACATTGAGCCAATCATGTGGTGTGTTGTGAAGACATTGTGTCAATCATGTGGTGTGATCTCGCCACTGGAGCAAGGTTGGTGTCGTGACGCTCATTTTTGCCAACATAGATGCCCGATAAGTGCCCAGAAAGCGTTGCAATATGGCCGCCGACAGCCTGCTTATGGGGCAGGCAGCTAGCAGATCGTTAGGAAAGATTAGATGAATGTGATCATTTATGTTTGGGCCTGAAATCGCTGATACAACCTTTAATCCTCAGTTTTGGATTCAGGACTTTGAAACCCAGAAATTTCAGAGAGGAAATATCTCTGTTCATCGAGACTGACATACAGATATAATGAATATCTGTCCACATTGAGCTGACTTCAAGAGCATATTTTAAACTAATATACCTCATGTACTGAGTTTCCACTGCCCTTGCCATCCTCATCCACACTGAAAAAAATTAAAATCCAGTGGCCATGATGCCCTGGAAGTGGGAAAAACCTAAGGGAGTCCACGTTCAAAGACAAAGACGACCATGTTTTATTCATGGGCTGAGCAGACAGCTCGTGTCATAACGGGGTCTCTCAGTGGCTGCTTGAAACACAGCAGCCCCACGTGACGCACATCAAGACCATTCAGGCTCAGACAAGGGCCTTAGTGTGGACACGGGGACAAGGCAGCAGCCCAGCCATCTCATACCAAGGCCCTGTCCCAAAACAGAGACAGTAGAGGCCTATCTTGCACACAGCCAGATAAGTGGAGTCGGATTTGTGGTTAGACGGTGCGCTGTTGTGGAGAGGCGATTAGGTGATGGTTAGACGGTGTGCTGTTGTGGAGAGGCGATTAGGTGATGGTTAGACGGTGTGCTGTTGTGGAGAGGCGATTAGGTGATGGTGGGACGGGAGCGTGTGCTGTTGTGGAGAGGCGATTAGGTGATGGTGGGACGGGAGCGTGTGCTGTTGTGGAGAGGCGATTAGGTGATGGTGGGACGGGAGCGTGTGCTGTTGTGGAGAGGCGATTAGGTGATGGTGGGACGGGAGCGTGTGCCGGTCATTACGGAGGGTGCAGCATTAGCAGAGCATATTAAGGAAGTCGTCTGATTCCCAGGACCAAGTCCTGTTCCCCAGCCACCTAATATTTTAACTGATCATCCTGTTGTACCACACCACACCACACCCCACACACACACACACACACAAACACACACACACACACACACACACACACACACTACTAAAGCCAGACAAACACACACACAACAATCACTCACAGCAGATACAGATGTGCGCACACACACACACACACACACACACACACACACACACACACACACACACACACACACTAGTAAAGCCAGACAATCACACACATAAACTCACAGACACAGAGATGTATATATATGCACACACACAGGCAGGCAAACACACACACGCACACACACACGCACACACACATATACACACACACCCTATCTCACTCCCCAGAGCAGCACAGTTGACGTTACTGTGTGAGATGCATCTCCCTCACACTGCATAATTCATCTAAGACTCTTAAATCTCACAGCCTTTAGAAACGCACAAAAGAAAGCAGGAAGCTTCGCCATCAGCACGCTTCCATTGCAGCTCCGGTTATTGGCAACCTGTATTAAGCAATCAAGGGTGCAATCATCTTTGTAAATGCTGGGTGCGGCATTTCTGATGAATGTGTAGCGAATCTAGAGTCCTAGAGAGACATCAAAAGAGGAAAGGAGATAAGCCAGACAGCCAGACTCAAAACCAGGAGGCCAGACAGCTCTGATCTATCATGTCAACCAGCATCTACCCAGCTGTGAGCAGCATGTCATGACAGACTGCAGACTAGTCTGTCTGGCTGTGGGCTGGGGAGAGGGGGAAGGTGAAACGGTCACTGGTGGTTGTGTGTGTGTGTGTGTGTGTGTGTGTGGGGGGGGGTCAGAAGCTGCCTGGCTGCACTAAGTCAAGGATCAGTCATTTTCATAAATAGGGGTCAAGCTTTTCATTTCCCTGTCCCTGCGAAAGATGACATGGCCCCAGATAACCCGGCAACTAGGGGGAGTCCAGGCATGTGTGGCCTTAAATAAGCTTTAACACACACACACACACACACACACACACACACACACACACACACACTCACACACTCACACACTCACACACAGACAGACAGACAGAGAGAGGGCGTAGAGGGGATATCGGGTGGGAAGGACAAGTAAAGCCCCTGCTTTGGCAGCCTGAGCACGTGCTGATCCAATCATATCTCCCATAAGGCCATGGGGGGAGGGGGGGGGTGACAGACTCGCACGTGCCACCGCCACCGCCAGCAGCAGATGTCCCCTCAGTGGCAGACGCCTCAATCCGCCCCAAGAAGTAGGACAACCGGCACGAGAACGAGGGATCCTCCCCATGGCGCCCACCAATGCTGCCACCACTGACTGCAACTCAACCCTGGTGACGTCCGTAACTCAGGGGAGAAGAAACAGACTGAAGACAGATGTCAAAGAGTCGGAGAGTCTTAAGAAGTTACAAATACGTGTTGTTCTATCAGCCTCTAGTTTTATGCCAACTTCATGTAAGCTAGACTCATGCTTCAGGCTTATTTTGATCAAACTGGCGATCTCGACACCCCTCATCCCCCATCAGCGCTTTTCCTTTCTCGCTCTCACTCCTCTGGTGTCAGCGAAATGCTAAAACAGGAAATGAGCATCAGCTGAGACCTGAGACATGTCAGTCATGTGTTGCATGTGCCTCATGGTGAGCTCCTATTGGCCGAGAGGTGGGAGGTGGACGGTCGATCCCCCTCATGATGACGATGATGGACAGCTGAGGAACAAGTTTCCGAGGCCTGAATTTTACCTTGGCAGGGTCACACACACACACACACACAGCAGGGTTACTAAGGGGCATAGAGTTGGGTTCGAGAGAACATGAGGAGAGTCTGCAGCTGACTTCAGTGACTGCTGAGAGCACAGATTAAACACACACAAACACCACTGATGATAAACCGTTTTATCTTGCAGTCTTCTCTTCACACACGACTGGATTTGTACCACACACACACACACACACACACTCTGTCACCATTCTGGATATCATATTCAGGCGGAACTGAAAGCCTCTCAATCACACTTGAGCACAAAGGTTTATAAACTCCACACACACACACACACACACACACACACACTGTCACTTCCTGGCTTTCCAGGTAGATGCTGAGGCACACAGCTGTCAGATTAGTACACCTGAGCTTATCTACTCAGGTGCCAGGCAGCCCTGACACACACACACACACACACACACACGCACGCACACACGCACGCACACACGCACGCACACACGGACACACACACGCACGCACACACACACAGACACACACAGTGTACCGCACCAGACGCCAGAGGTGACACAAGCAGTGCAGCGCATTAATCAAGGACGGGATTACACTAAAACCCTGACTTTCAGCAAAGAGCATTCAGCCAACCCAGCAGACACCAGCCCTGATGAAAATGCACTGTGCTGTGCTGTGTGTGTGTGTGTGTGTGTGTGTGTGTGTGTGTGTGTGTGTGTGCGCGTCACTGATAATCATAGCCCACCTCCGCGGGAGCCTCACATCCAGTCTGATTAGAATGGGTAGGTGTGACGCCAGTGTGCCCAAACGCAGCCCCTTCGCTGCTTTAAAAATAGCCCTCTGTGAGTGTGACAGTGCCTTTGGCTGCCTCCGAACTCACTCTAATTTGTAGAGGGAAAGTGTGTGTGTTTGCGTGCGTGCGTGCGTGCCTGAATGTGTGTGTGTGTGCATGCGCATGTGTGTGTGTGTGTGTGTGTGTGTGTAAGGCGCACATTGCGGCATGGAAGATCTCACAGCTCAGTGCAGTGCCTTGGCACCTCTCTGAGTTTCACACATGGCAGATTTCCACCCACCACCTCCTCTCTTCCCCATCCACCCATCCATCATCATATAGCAGGCAGTGAGGTACAGATTGGTCCTCACTTCTCATGCTTTCTCAAGGTCTGTGACGATTTGTCAGCACACCCACAAACACATACCCAGACACAGCTATTTCTGCCAGTGTGCTTGGTGGCCACTGAAATAGGTTAGTAGAATGAATGCCTCCCACCAGATATCAAAAATAGAAAGTGAAATTAAAACTGTGCTCTAACTGCCCTGCATGGCAACATCGTGGCTCCCCCCCCCCCCGAAACATCTTGAAGTTTCTTCCTACATCTATAACTACGGAGGTACTTTCTGTCTGGAGTCACTGAATGTTAATGGAGCATGCATGCACAAGAATGCAAGCCTAAAATGTGCCTGGGAAAAGATTACTGAAGAAAAAGACGCATTCGTGTCACGCTAAAGAGAACATTCTCGCCCTTTTAACTGTCAAAGATACTCCCACTATGGGCCTCCCATCTGCAGCATGCTATGCTGAATAAGAGTTCCACTGCACACCAATGAGATCTCTTGAGGGTTCCTATCTTTGTCCTCATAGGAAGTCTTTTGTTCTTGGTAAATGGTGTTCTTGGTAAAATCTCTTGTAAATGGTACTCTTGTTCCCATAAAGGAACCGTTTAATTGTATCCTTCATGTCTTGGAACCTTTTATGTTCCTTTTATGTATATTTTCTGCTTAAGGCAAACTAGAGGAAGTGTTTTCAATCACTAGCATGTGAGTTCAGTCTACTTTTACATAACATCGCTTTGAGAGCTATGTCCACCTCCCGCTCCCTCCCCTCGGTACAGAATTTTGGGGAGGATAGGGATGGATCAGCCAGCATCTCCTAAACCCGTCTGTGGTAATCCTTCAACACCTCATGCTTATCAGCTCAAAACAAGTTAAAAAATGTCAGTGACCAGAAAGGTCATTCAGCTCAATAGCTTTGAAGAAAAACAACTCCTATAACATAGGAGTATGCAAACTATGCTGTCTTAATCGATACAATACAGTCTTACTCAAACTAAGTTGAGAGTTCCACAGAAGATGCAAAAAGAAAAGGAAGACATACAACACAATAGAGTTCCATTAGCCTAATGCTAATAGATTAAAATCAAAGATTCTAGAGCGGAGCTCTGTTCTAGAATCTTTGATTAAAATGTGCTTCAGGGTGAGCTAGCATATTTAGTAATGAGTGTGGGAGCTGTGGGAGATCAGCGATATGACCTCTACGCCCTGGCAGAGTGGGGTGGAGGAGGGTAGCGCTAATCGCCAGCACAAGGTGACTGTGATAGCCATTCAGTGTATGAAGTCCTTTAGTCTGAACCCAGAACAGTTTAATTAGTGACAGCCCTCTGCTTAGTTAGGGCACACACACAGAGAGAGAGAGAGAGAGAGAGAGAGAGAGAGAGAGAGAGAGAGAGAGAGAGAGAGAGAGAGAGAGAGAGAGAGAGAGAGAGAGACACACACACACACCACTCTCACAAACATGCAAAAGGGGATAATATGCACTGCACATTACGGAGACAGAAATACACACACACTACACACAAGTACACAGGAATACACACGCTATGCACACAAACTGAGAAAATTAAAGGGAAGAGAGAAGCTGTTGTTTGAAAATAACTTTCCCCAGCCAGGGGAACTTTGCTGCAGCCAGCAAAGGCGCTGTCGGCGAACTGTGGAGAATCATTTTAATGGTAAACACCCTTCAGGGAAGAAAGTCTCTTTCCCAATGGAGCAGCTATCTATGAAGTGCTGTCTGCGTCTTTTCAAAACAAATTAGCAGAGCAACTAGGCTCTGGAATCATCCATAATTTAGGATGGCTGGCCTTCTAGCCCTGGATGTGGCTTGGGTGGGGCTGCTTAGGATTGGGGAGCTGAAGTAGAGCTATGAGGGAAAACTCCCATCTGGGTAGACCAGTTAAAATGTAAGACTTGCCACAAACATGCGCTTTTTCCACACTGCGCACTTCCTTCATCCACCAATGCTACAGAGATATTCGGCTCAGAAGATTCATCTTAACTTGTTAATATGTTCATTGTAAAATGCAGAATAATTGGGGAAAAACAATGGTTTGCACCAGCCTTATTCACAATAATGTAGTTCACAAGCCATGGGTTGTGATTTTTTTTTGCAGTGAGAATGTTTTATACAGCCACACATATTGAACACCACAAAAGACTCGCCCCCCCTCAAAACTGAGCTCAAAGCCAGGCAAACAGTCTTCTGAATAACACTGGCACAAACAGCACAATTGCTACTTTAATATCTGCTACATATACTTTTTATATATATATATTTATTTACTATAACCAAACTCTGTCTAACTCTCAAATTTGGATCATTGGGTATTCCATGTTTTGGCAATTTCACATCTCTGAAGATACTGCTATGTGAACTTTTCTAAACTTTTTTTCCAGGATGGTAGAGAACTCATGGCATCTGTTCATTTCCACACAGTGCATTTCCATTTCATGCAGCGTACCGTGCTCCTCTGACTAACAGGTCTAATATTGTGATGACGCAATGTTGCTATGTTGCTATGCTGATTAAGCAGTTTGATCAGGGCCCGGCTCCCGGTGACGCTCGACCTGAGAGCCTGCTCTTTTTCCTTCGCTACACTCTGTGACGAGCCTAAGAGAGCTCTCCATGGGCTCTCCCTCGTGGATAAGATCTGGAACGCTCCCATGTTTCGCCGCTGTTCCTTCCTGAGTAGAGAATTCCGGCATTCCACCTACAGTGAGGTCATAGGAAGAGCCTCCAATTATGCAACATTAACCGGCCTGCCCCTCACTGTAAGTGGCCTGCGTGCTGTACAACATGAAGAGTTGTTGTGTTGAGACTAAAGTCAGTGTTGTGATCTCACCGCTGGAGCAAGGTTGGTGTCGTGAAGCCTTGCGCACACGCATTTCTACCGAAATAGATGCCCGATAAGTGCCCAAAAAGCGTTACAATATGGCCACCGAGTGGAGGGACTTCCCTAAAAGGACTTTGGTCAAGTATGCAGTGCTCAGGTATATTAAAGGTGTTAAAAGTGTTAAAAGGCTTGCACCCTTTTGCCAACTTGTCAGAACTGTTTTGTGTATTTATGACCCAACTGGTTGGAAGTTAACACAATGCAATGTGCCATAGCTTCTATTTACAGCATGGGTTGCGAACTTGCATAATTTCATCTATAGCAACTTGGTGTGCCTGCATCTCTTAATGGTCTTCGTAGGTTGAGGACAACACACGGGAAAGTTAAAGACCTACAGGAGTGGGGCGTAACACCTCAAGGCGCCAAACTCCTACCTGTCTGGCCATGCGTCTGGCCTCCCAGTATGGCTTGGACTCGTCCACTGCTTTGCCAATCTTCTTCACCTGTTCATCCAGCTTCATGGTGGCCTCCACCAAGACGGCACGAAACTTCTGCCGCGAGTCCTACGGAGAAGTAGGGGACGGGTCAAACCATGCTGCAACTCTCGTAGTTACTGTTAGTGTGAGTTTCAATTCCTTATTGCTTTTTTAAGAAACATGGTGGGAAGATCTCATATCTCATGTTATACAAGATGATATATTTATGAAACAAACTATTTCTAAAGCAAAGGCTGTTTGATTAAGTGCAATAATGGCCGGAGAGAGTTCTCTTACACAACGTATGGAGTGTGTTACTGCCATCTCTCTCCATGCCTATTCAGCAGAGAGTCAGTCTACAGGGCTAACTAATGAAAACCAGATTGCACACAATTCAGTTTCCTTTTCAATAACACTACATTCCTTTTCGTACACTTTATCCACCTCCCTCCACCTCGTTCGCCTGATTCTGAGCCAAAGTCTCTTAAAAAAAAAAAAAGACATAAGGCACTTCCATAGTCTTGGTTCAGAACCAAGAACCTTTGGAAAAGCTGTGTCAGCTCATTCCATTCAGCAGTGATTTAGTTAATAAGGAATCTACACAGCGGAATTCCATAGAGGAATTAACCTTGATAGAGAATGGACCCTCTATATCAGGCAGGTCAAACTAGTGTACGGCAAACTACTAGAACATTCTGAGAGAGCATGCGTAGGTGAGCTAGAACTCAACGGTTCTGCTGGGCCTGCGCCGGTGTGTAGGAATGGCACAAATTGTTAGTCTGGGTGAACCCAGACAAACCTGTAAGCACACTCTTAAAACTAATGTGTTGTCCCTGTCTGGGCACAGAGATGTGTTAAAAAACAACGCTTGTGTTGTGTTTTTTCAAAACACATTCATTTTAAGAGTGTACATTTTCATTTGCTCTGCAGGTCCACCTAGAAAGGATCCCATTGATGGCCATTTCCAAATCACCAAAAACCCAGGATGACCGATAGAACAGTGCATTCAACGCGACCAATGGCTGCGCTGATAGCAACAGGGTTAAACAGACATGGACGTGTATTTTCTTTGGAATTGAGTAAACAACTGCAATTAAAACCTTTGTTTGCTGCACTTATCAAATTATTTGGTAAGAGTTCAATGCATCAATTTAAGTTACATTTTAACCCAGCGAGTCGTAAGTCAAGGAAAACTTTCCAGACCCACTCTAAACCTCAAGTGAGATTTGAGAAGTGGTCTAGTGTCAGCCAGGCAAACAAATAATGGGGTGGAGTGGCTACGTCCTGTCCTTTCCCCAGTCGGCTGGAGGAAAAGGATGGAGAATAATGTCCAGGGCTGATTTAAGCTTCCTGTGACATTTCATGTCCTGTGCTTCAGCGACAAGGCCAGGGCGTATGACAGCATACTGCAATATTCTTTTGTGACCGCTGCTTTTCATATGTTAGCATCTGAGCAACTGATAGCACCACAGGATAACAGGGGAAATGCACAATAGCTGACTTTTGAAGAGAGATAACTGAAGAATTATTCAATCAAATGATTCACTTTTGTATGTTTTGGTTTTGTGTGTTGGAAATGCGCCATGCTGTTCATTTCATTGCCACTAGGAATCCCTTTTGAAAGAGGCCAGCAAATGGACTGGGACTGTTTTTAAAAACTTTAAAAAAAGATCTAATCCTCACATAATAAAATAGAAGAATAGTTCCGTATTTACACAATTAAGTGCCACGTTAAAAAACATGTGTTGTGAATTACTCTTCCTCCCCCTATGACCTTCACTAGGCATCAGATGAGGTATTATTACACCCTTTCAACCTCAATTAAATTGGCTGTGAATTTCCTATGTAGTCTAAATTGTATACACACACCATACAGACAACTCTGAATTGTGAATTCCATAGGCTTGTAGTCTATATGATGCGGGGGCAGCTGTGGCCTACTGGTTAGCGCTTCGGATTTGTAAGCGAAGGGGTTGCCGGTTCGAACCCCGACCAGTAGGCACGGCTGAAGTGCCCTTCAGCAAGGCACCTAACCCCTCACTGCTCCCCGAGCGCCGCTATTGTTGCAGGCAGCTCACTGCGCCGGGATTAGTGTGTGCTTAACCTCACTGTGTGTTCACTGTGTGCTGAGTGTGTTTCACTAATTCACGGATTGGGATAAATGCAGAGACCAAATTTCCCTCACGGGATCAAAAGAGTATATATACTTACTTATACTATACATACAGTACAGATGCCATTTTTAAAGTCCAGATAGATAGATACTTTATTGATCCCTAGAGGAAATTCAAGCGGAAATTCTAGGGGAAGTCCATATAGTGTTGATGGCATGTATACAATACAGACCGTTTTGATTTTCTCTCTTGTAGACTACAGGCAAAACACTGCAGTGGCTGTGTCTGAAAAACTGTTCGTTGAGGGGGAAGGGTGATCGACTATCCCTCCTGCCACCACTTTAGGAAAAACAATGACATTGCACAGAAAGCATGTGGGGTGTAGAAGCAGAGTGAGGCCTACCTCCAGCTCTGTTTCCCATCTGTTGATGTTGTCTGTGGACTGATTCAGTTTTTCTAATTCACCCTAGAGAGAGCGAGAGAGAGAGAGAGAGAGAGAGAGAGAGAGAGAGAGCACATTATGTCAACAATGAGGACACTGGACAAGATCACAATAACATTCCCTAATTTACAACAACATGGGAGCTGGACATTTCACATTTAAAGGGCTCATGTTAACGACGACACGACACAGGGACAATGCAAGTAGGCCAAGGTAGACTACATGCCGAGCATCTGTCATAATTCATAACATCAACGGGCGGACTTTTGAATGTTTTAGACTAGTGAATATCAAGAGCCAATTGCATAGGCGTAGCTTTTACCAAGCCATCCTGCCTGCCTCCCTTCTCCAAATGTCATGGAGCTCAAAACACCGGCAGTGCATTATTAGCAGACACCATCAAATGTGTTTCAGCACATCAGCACGGACAACCTTTGAGGTTATTCGTAAGCTACTATTTACAAGGCGAGGGATCTGAAAGCAAGTCCTTATCGCAGTTCCACCACTACTTCTGTTCCCCAGCCTTATCAACAGGAGCAGGCAAAATAAGGCAAACTGCTACGCTCGTCTTTTTGAGGCAACACCGCCACATAATGTTAAACTAAACGTCTATAGGCTATTGATAAAGAGGATGTATTTCAACAGCATGCATAGGCTCACACTAGTTGATGGTATACGTGAGTGGTACAGGCGCTAACAAATGGAAGCGGTTGTATTTTAACCCCGGTTTAAGAAGTAGGCTAGATTGTTTCAACCTACCTGAATTCTGGGGTCCACCTCCTCTTCCTCTGGCGATTCCGAATCTTCGTCAGATTTATTTCCCTTTTCTGAATTATCCATTCTGAGTGAAGGTGTTGAACGTGGTCGTGGACTAGAAACAAAGCGAATTCCTCTGCGAGCGGGCTATGTCGCGGACTTCATGCTGGCGCTCCCATAGTCTATCACTCTTCAAGCGCTCTTCTCAGTAAAGAGCCAGGCATTTTAATACAATTCATTCAACCATCCACACCAGAATTCGGTTAAAACTAATACCGGCAAACTGTGAAAGTAGCCTAGCCTAACTACGTCCTTCTCTTGCAAAGGCTGAATGCGTGTGACAGCCAAAATCATTGGCTTCAGTGGAGAGGTTAAAGCATTGCCCCCGCCCCCCCGTGGTTCCTGTCTGAGTCTGGTTGTATGCAGAAGTTAGCGGAGCCACAAAGGTATCTGTAGTGAGCGCTGTTGAATGGGGTCTATGTTTTGCATTGTCTCGTTTTGGGAAAGGGGGATAATCAGGCATAACAATGCGATACGACTGAGGTGAAAAAAAAAAACCTTACCGAATAAGCCTAATTTGCATTCGTCCTGATTACCAATGTCTCACAAGGTCATGGGAACTTTGACAAATTGGTCTTTAAATTATGCTGACTTAATACCAGCTCTAATTTGCATATTCTGGAATACAAATTGACAGAGCATTACAATAGAGAGATAGAGAGACAGAGAGAAAGAGAGAGAGAGAGAGGGGGGGGATGCTTCACCTTCCTTACAGGAGATGCATGATTGTGATATTGTATAATCTCTCCTGTTATAGACCACTTCTGTGCTGTCTAAATAGGCCTTCTCATCCAACTGACTGAAATTGTAACAAGCTGGGACAACATTTATAAAGACTGTCTATTTTTTTTTTGGCTAGGTCTGACCTGTTTAATGTAAATTTAAGCATGTAAAACTGCCATAAAAGTCAGTGGCTTATCATTTCACCTGTTTACTTGTGCCAACCTTGATCGATGTTTGTGGACTACTGGCCAGACATAAGCTACTTCCATAATCGCCTATTGGTGCAGCTATACAGCTGGGGTGCTTTGGAAAGATGTTCAGAATGGTGTGATGCTGTGAGATGGAAGAGTAAAACTGCATTAGTTTGTGTTTGTCTGCTTGTAAGTACTGTGTGTGTGTGCTTGCTTGCGCACATGTGTGTCTGTGTGTGTGTGTGTGCACGTATCTGTGTGTGTGTGTGTGTCCTGGCTAGTGTGAGGAGAGAGGGTTATCAGTGCAGGGTGACTCAGTGGTCCCAGCTGCTGGAAATGAAGGATGAGATCCCTCTATCTGAGCATGATCCATGGGGATGTGTCTGTTGAACTATAGCACTGAGAGTCTTCCTAGATATAAGTCAAACCTTCGGAACACTGGGAGCTATAGACTCAGCTCCAATGTCATTTCTATAGCATGTGTGTACTTATGGCTCTTAGCAGATTTTTCTGATAATGATGGTTCATTTAGTTGTGGGTTTAATGTAAATGGCTGACCCTTGTCTGAAGGGTGTGGTGTATCTGCATTTTTCAACAAAAAAAAAAACAAGTTGGACAAATGCCTAAAAAACATAAGCTGACATATTCCCAAGCACTGTTGATTCCAGCTGTGGATCATATGACAGATGTTGTTGCTGGAGCTTTTCATCAGTCTTGGCTAATGCATAGACCAAAACAACCCTAACATAGAGGACGCTGTCGCCATCTACAGGACAAGAAACCGCACCTTTGGGTTGTTTGTCTTCTGCAAAATAGGCTATTCTCTATCTCACATACATTTGTCATGTCACAATTCACTCAGATTACCACGTATATAAAATTACTATTTTGACAAATACCCAAAATATAGTTTGTTACGAGTTGAGACAACACATTAGGCGACTTTTACGAGTTCTTATATTAGTATCAGACCCTTAATTTAGACATGCCAATGCATTTGCTCATAATGATTTAGCAAATCCCTATAGCATGTTTTACATGGACCTTTAAACGACTTAATGTGCATCGTATGGGGCTATATGAGGCTAATAAACATGATTTGAATTTCAATGTTTTTTTTAAACTCCAGCAGGCCTGTGAATTCGCACTGTAACCCAGGCGTCATCTACCCAGATAGATAGATGAAGTCAGCATTTTGTTGATAGCCAGATCAAACACTTCACATTTGCTGCTTTGTGAAATCCTCAACGTTCAGCCTCTGGTCCACAAAACAGCTGGTCGATTATTAAACATAAAACATGTTTCTTAGTGAAAAAGGGCCTTCGGATGACGATAGGACCGTTTTTTAGTCTTTCGTCATCGCGTTTCTGAGACTGACATTGCGCTCCTAATCGAAGTGCGTGCGACAGTGCGAGAGTGACATCGGTGCATCTCTGACTGCGCGAGCCTAGAGTTGAACAAACACGTTAGAATGTTAGAGGGCAATATGCGTCAGTGTGAGCCAGAATCTCTGTAAATCACCATGCGGATGGAGCGTTAGGGATTGCGGAGCGCCGTCAGCTGTTTTGCGTTTTTAGCATCACCGAGGGGGGGCACGGAAGATACCGGTTCAACGGCATCGTTTCGACCGCTCAGGTGCACGGTACAGGATGGAGTTCAAGCAGCTGGTGGATACCGCGGAGAAATGGTGCACGGGCAATCCGTTCGATCTCATCTTTGCGGAGGAGGACGATGAGAGACGTTTGGATTTTTACGCCGAACCTGGGATATCATTTTATGTTCTTTGCCCAGACAATATGACGGGCGGGACCGACAATTTTGTAAGTAGCCTACAGTTCACGTTTTAACTGTGAGGAGGGGTGTGGGGGATGTATATTTGGTGGGTGTGCACTGCAAGTCTCGCTTTACTTCTTGTTTCTGGGGTCCTAGTCTGGAGGGTCCAATAAGGATGCGAGGATACATGCGTTTTCTGTATAGCGAGTGGAATGATGTCACACGTTTGGTAACTGCAGTTTGATGCACTCTGCCCACCTTGCGGTTGGGAACCTGGGGAAAACATCTGAACTTACTGACGTCTTCAACTCTTACCCATAATAAGAATAGCTAAACCACTTTAGCCTATATAACCCAGGGATCTTTTGAGATGATATTCCGCGATAATGATTGTGTAGCCTACTGCACGGCAACGAGGCCAAAGGGTGGGGATCAGACTGTCTCAGCGAGCTCCATTTTCAGACTTGTTGGACTTCAAACGGTAATTCGTTCTGTCAGCAAACGGACCGACAGGCTGGCAGTCCTCGGCCTCGGTTGCAGTCATCGTTAGACATACATGAATATTTAATTACACTCTTAACTTCGTGTTTGCGCTTAATGCTTTCATTGGCATATGTTGCCCATTCCATCCCATCATCGCCAACAGCCCCAGGCAGCCTTTGTTGTGTGGTTGGCATTTTTAGGATGGCTACTCTCCAGGCTGTAGCCTACTTTGCCAGTGTATATTCTAGACTAGATAAAACGCTGGGTATACAGTAAATGGTGAAAGTGAATAGCCACCTATCTGTAGCCAACACTTTAGGACATTCAAACCTGTGGTTAAACATATATGTGCCCACTACCATTACTGCCCATTACTTTGTACATCAGAAATCAAGATGGCCACACAGGCCTTACAGAATTATATTGGCAGGTAATTAACTGAACTACCCTGTGTCATTATGCAACTCTTCACTCTTTTTCCAAAAGGATTCTCTCTCTCTCTCACACACACTATCTATCTATCTGGGCAATTCCACGTAAAACTGTCACGTCCATAACGCAAACTAAATACCATTGCATTGTGTTGGCGTTATGGATGTGACAGTTTTGCGTGGAATTGCCCATCTACTTATCTATCTATCTATCTATCTATCTATCTATCTATCTATCTATCTATCTGTGTATCCTTCACACACACACACACACACACACACACACACACACACACACACACACACACTCTGAGAGAGAGATGTATGCGCACAACCTACATTACCATTACTCTGCATCTGAATCCCAAGGGCAGCGCCCAGTGCCCAAAAATACCACCCCCCTGTAGGTACACACACACACACACACACACACACACACACACACACACACACACACACACACACCCTCTGCAGGGCTACGGGAGGCAAGGGATCCAGTTACTGGGGGCCAATCAATACAGACACACCAGAGGCAGTCAGGCAGGAGGGAAAGAGGGAGGGATGGATAGATAGAGAGAGAGGGATAGAGAGAGAGAGAGTGCACCTCACCTCGCCGCTGCCAGGAAATAGGCCTTTCTAGGCCCCTGTGACACGTGTGTAGGACTGGGTCTGCAGTGGCCTAGACCTTCCTCTCTCTCTCTCTCTCTCTCTCTCTCTCTCTCTCTGTCCAATCACAACACAGCAGTCACATTCTCTCTCTCATTTTTCCGGACTCTTCTCTCTGTTTAGAGTGCTTCGCGTCAGGACCCGGCAGTGCAGGTCAGACAGGCAGCGCATTCTTTTCTCTTTGTGGCTCATCATCAACTGTCCCACGAGCCGCACCTCGTGAGCTTGCGTCGCGGCTTTTCGTTGTCACACTGCCCTGCGTGTGTGTGTGTGTGTGTGTGCGTGCATGCGTGCACCTGTGTGTGTTAGCTTGGCAGGATGTAGGATGCTGCCAACCTCTACTGTCTGCTGCCACCAAAATGCAATCAGTGCCAGCAGCCCCTTACTGATCTATAGGTCCCATGCAATAGAGTCTGGTGATGATAAGTAAGTAAGTATATATACTCTTTTGATCCCGTGAAATGCTCTCTGCATTTATCCCAAACCGTGAATTAGTGAAACACACTCAGCACACAGTGAACACACAGTGAGGTGAAGCACACACTAATCCCGACGTAGTGAGCTGCCTGCTACAGCGGTGCTCGGGGAGCAGTGAGGGGTTAGGTGCCTTGCTCAAGGGCACTTCAGCTGTTCCTACTGGTCGGGGACCGAACCGGCAACCCTCCGGTTCCAAGCCCGAGGTGCTAACCAGTAAGGCCACGGCTGCTCCAATGCCTCTAGGAAACAAGCTGGGTGGGCGTTTGGGGCTGGAGAGTGGAGGGAGGGAGGCCATACCTCGAGGCGCTCCTAGAACCTCATTTTACTTTGCTCCTCTCCCCTAATCTCTGATTCCCAATCCCATCAGCCCACTGGGGCTGGGTCACCAGCTGGTCTTGGTCTTGGAGAGCAATGCCTGGTGGTTGCAAAATAGAGGAAGAGGGTATATTGTTGCATCTTACTTTCATGTACTTTCCAGCATGTCATAAGTAGGTGTGGAGAGGGAGTTCTTGGGTTGATGCTGTCAGATATTAACAGAAGGGTTCATTCAGGCCTTGCTAGTCTCCAGTAGTCAATAGACATTTTTACGTATAATTATGAGGACAGAGACCAGTGTGCAATGTGACACACACACACACACACACACACACACACTTTAGCTTGTCCCAAATTTGTCGGCCGCCCACAATCAGAGGGTCTTCCCTTTGCCTTCCTTTTTTCCCCCATGCCTCAGCTCGCACTCACAGCAGTCCTTCTTATAATGTATTCTCATGGGCTTTCCTCTCTCTGTCCTACTCTGCTGGATAGTCACTGCTCACTGCTCCTGTACTAGAAAGCAGAGCTGCAAAATGCAGCCTCTAGTTGCCGTCAGCACAATAGGGCTTTATTTCTGTTATTCAATCCTTTTTTTTGCATATATTTCCAACTTGTTACATATTTTTTTCCAACTCAAATATGCAAAGCATTTTCTAACCTCTCTACTTATAGTGTTTTTTGCAAAGACCGACAATATAAGGCTACAAGGCTGAAGCATCTCCAGAGAAGAAACCTGTGGTCAGATCAAATTATCCCTCTACTGCATCTCTGACCAAGCATTAGTACGTTTGCAATAGTTTGCAATAGTAGCACATTGGCATACTCGTAAGTGTCAGCCTAAGGTTGGCCCTGCTTGCTATTGTGAAATGGCAATTTTAGATAGGAAAGTATAGGCGCATATTTGTTGCACTTTCATCAAGTCAAGTCAAGTCATGTTTATTTATACACAGAGGTAATTCAATGTGCTTTACATAAACAAAAGCAAACAGTAACAGCTAATAAAAGCATAGAAGGGCAATAATCAAAGAATAGTTTAAAAAGTAAAGAATAAAAAAGAAAGCATAAAACACACGATCATAATACATAAAAGCATAAAAGGACAATCGTTTAAAAGTGTCTAAAAAGTAATAATTAATAAAACAACATATAATGATTACTCAGTGATAGTGATACTAGTCAAACACCCAGTGAGCAACAGCACTCTGTGGAGATTCTTGAAGTAGCCCCAGCTGAAGTATCATCAGTGATAACAATGAGAGAATGATAGCAATGTTGGTAAGGGTGGCTGTGACTTTTATTGCATTAAGGATATCCTTGTGCTGGACGTGAAGTGGACGCACACACAGGTCTAGTAAAATCAGCACTTCTCCATGAGCATAAAGAGTCCAGTCAGATCTCCACCAAGTGCCAGTCCAATCTCCATATTGCTCCGTTGTCTATCAAATTACTGCTCTTTCACCCCTACACAGCTGTTTCTATATTTCCGTCATTGTCTGGCGCAGAGGAATTACTAGAAAGAAGTGTATGTATGTCAAGTCAAGTCAAGTCAACTTTATTTATATAACGCATTTCATACACAGAGGTCATTCAATGTGCTTTACATAAACAAAAGCAAACAGGAATAGCTGATAAAAGCATAGAAGGGCAAAGAATAGTTTAAAAAGTAAAGAATAATAATAAAATAATAATAATAATAATATTATATGTATGCAAGATTTGAATATTAAGGAAAACCCTTCTTTGGTCATAACACCCGACCGGCCAGCCACTTGGCCTCTCATCTTCCCTGTGTGAGTGGTGGATGCAGGGGCATAAAGTGGTTGCAGTCACCAACCAAGCTGCTGTTAAGTGTCAGTGAGATTACTGTTCCTTTCGCTGATGTATGTAGAGCACTTGCAGAGAAGTGCCACATATTCACTCAGTAGGTGTCACATGCAGTGCTGATGTGGGCTCAGTGCCACCAAGGGTGTGGCTGCTCTGAAGGGACTACCCAAAACACAAGGCAAAGCCTTAAAGGGACATTACACTCATTTTCCACCTCCCATCGAGTTAAACAATTGAGTTTT
>NW_027468685.1:7654452-7689452 GCF_046254945.1 Alosa pseudoharengus
TGCCCCAATTGATTGGCCTACCAGAGGAGGTGGAGTCTGTGGAATTCCGTCACGGGCAGAAGTTGTACACCAGATTGCAGGTGATGTTTGCTGACCACTGTATATGATTGTCAGCAGTAAAATAACTACATTCACATTCCGCATGTTGTTGTTGGTAATTTGGAATAGGATGTTTCTCTATAATATCCTTTACAACCTTTTTTTTCTGACATGTGCTAGTCAATCTTATTTAGCTTTAACTATCCACCTTATTCTGTCCGGTTTTCATCTTCCGTCGATTTTGTTTACATTATAACTTATAACTTTTTCTTTCACGGATCTACTTTACTAGCCTAGAAATCTAGACGCACCCTAGCGGCAGCAAATTACATTTGCTTCCAGGGTTAGTCTAGCAACTCTCCGTTGGCTTGTGAGCTCGAAAAATTAAACTTCTATCAGGCCAATCAAATCGTGCATAGAGTCGTTAGGCGGGCTTAACATAATGATTGATGGCAGAGTTGCAACGGTTTGGCTTGAATTCCCTACTACTTGAAAACAAAGAAGATGGATGTTGCTGTTAGCCAACAGTGTGACACGAGTTAAGCTTTTTTTAAGTTGGCAAAAGTTTGAACTAGCCAACTAGCTCCGCTGGTGGGAAACCGCATGGGACTCATAGCGCTGTCCTATTGCGTGCAGTTCAATTTATATTTCTTTCAAAATGTTGACAATTCTGCACTCACACACTGCCACATTAAAATCAATACAACACAGCTTCGGCCCGAAACAGAAAAACATATTTCTAAATACTGAGGTGTCATGGCGACGCCCATTGTTGGCTGGAGGATATCGTGGATATGCAAATTGTTATATGAGTTAATTCTATAACCATATTTACAACACTGTTTATGACATTTATTTTAACACTGTTCACTGTTGAAATAGAAAAGGTTGATTAAAATGAATCAACTCAATTACTCTAATCTTGTTACCTGTGTGTCCTTTGAAGAAGCAAACCACACTAAATAACCTATTTAGGCATAAGTTAATGATCTAACCCAGATGTTCAGTAGTTTATTTGAGTGCAGTCCTCAGTGTGGTTTGGCACGACTTGAGTTGCCTCTGCTTTATAGCGCTCCAAGTATGTAACACAGCTCCACTTAAAGACACATAGAGAAAACACCAGTTTACTCCAACAGATACTTTACATTGTTCATTTGGCCACATGTTGCCAGCACCTGTTTACTGGTACTAACATTGTTTTCATTCCTGTAATTATGTGTCGGAGAGACTTAAATCCTTCAGTGAGTACCATGAGAGAGAGAGAGAGAGAGAGAGAGAGAGAGTGTGTATAAAACAGAGAGAAGAAGTGTATGTGTGTGACTGTGTCTGAAAAGAAAGGGTCCTGAAACATGGTTGTTCTCAGTTTGTCCGTCTTTAGTCTGATAGATCGAGCCTGTTTAAACTAGCTCCAGTTTAATGAGAAGCCTGTAACTCTCTGGCAGGTCTTTGGTCTGGGGGACTCAGCCCTCAGAGGTGCTTAACCATAGTCTGCTGTCAGGGTTCATCTGGCCATGAAAGATTATTACTGTTTTCACTGGTGTGTGTGTGTGTGAGTGTGAGTGCGTGCGTGCGTAAGTGTGTATGCGCGTGCGCGCATTATTTGTTTGTGCGCCATGACTTTCTGTTAACATACTTGTGCAGTTTGCCTGCAGGTTTTTACATTGTGCATGTGTGTATGTGTGAGGCAGAACGAGAATGAGCAACTTAATTGTATATCTTCACTCTTGTGATTTGGTGGCCACAGCATCTGGATGTATGAATGGACAGTTCATGGTACATGAAGATGATTCTGATTCTAGTATATTCTGATTGTGATTCTGATTCTGATTCCGATTCTGATATGCCCATAGCTCATGGTACATGTTGCATCCCCTCTTTTGTTGTCACAGGGGTCTCTAGATTCACTCAAGCTGGCTCTTGGCGGCTCTCTGGCCAAAGCTGGACTTCTCATTCACTGTCCATTCCAGGGAGATTCCTCTGTGGAAAATACAGGTACTGTCAGTGAGCAATACACACTGTATACTGCAGTGTACATTTCTACACTGCCCTCTAGTGGTCCATTGTTGCAAGTGCCAGTAATGGAAACATCCATTTGATATTTTGTTGAGGTTGCTTTGTCTGTTCCTTTGCAGTGAACAGTGATGTGAATGCTATCTTAGGTGAGTCACACACACACACACACACACACACACACACACACACACGCACACACGCACACACACACAAAAGACATAAAGGGCTTCCTTACCAATTATTTTTTACATGTTAAGAATTTGCCATCTGTCATTGGTCACCAGGCGATCACACCAAGGCTCTGATTGGCCAGCTTATTATCTTCAACCAGATCATGGGGGAGTTAAGAGAGGACATTAGAGAACAGGTGAGACAACAACAGTGTCAAAACCATTTAATAAACACCAATGAGAGATTAGAATTGGAATGTAAAAAGCTTTCTGCTGAAATGTTTTTTGTGCCTTTCTTTCTGATAGACCAAAGAGATGTCCCTGATCAGGAATACTATTCTGGAATGCCAAGCATGTGGTGAGCATTTACACCATGGGGTTGTGTGTGTGTGTGTGTGTGTGTGTGTGTGTGTGTGTGTGTGTGTGTGTGTGTGTGTGTGTGTGTGTGTGTGTGTGTGTGTGTGTGTGTGTGTGTGTGTGTGTGTGTGTGTGTGTGTGTGTGTTGGACATTCATGAAGAGAGGGGAGTGAGACAAAGAGAAAGAAAGAGAGAGAGGGAGAGAATGGAAAGAGAGAGAGAGAGAGCATGAGTACCGGTATGTTTGTGACTGTGTTTGTGACTTTGACTACCCATCATGCCTCTTGCCAGGCTTCCTTGAGCCTCAGTCCCGCTGCCAGCCCAACCCCTGCTATAAGGACGTGGCCTGCATGGAGAGCATGGAGTACCCAGGGTACCGCTGTGGGCCCTGCCCCGAGGGCATGATGGGAAATGGAACGCACTGCCAGGACATAGATGAGGTAGTAGAGCAGGCCTCCTCACTCCCACCACACGCCTCATTCTGTTGGTGACCAGCGCCACACACACACACAAGCATGTCTGCATTTATACCTGTTAAATCCCTGGGGTTTATTTCACCTGTACATAGTAACTGAGTTAAAGGATCAAAGGGAACATTTCCTAAAATATAGACAATCTCTTGCACATATCCTCTTCCCCTATATGTAAATGAATCCTTCTCTCTTTCTTTTTTCATCTCTTTCTTCCTTTCTTTTTTTCTTTCTCTCCCATCCTTTCTTTTTCTTCTCTTACTTTCTTTCTATTTCTTTCCCTCTTCCTTCCTCTTCTCCTCTTTTATTCCACCCTACTTTCTCTCTGTCTCTCTCAGTGTGCCCTGGCTCAGCCCTGCTTCTCTGCGGAGGGGTGTGTGAACACCGCCCGGGGTTTCTCCTGTGAGCCGTGTCCCCGTGGCTTCTCTGGCCAGGTGGTCAGTGGGGTCGGGGTGGAGTACGCCAAGAGCCACAAGCAGGTCAGTGGGGTCGGGGTGGAGTACGGTCAGTGGGGTCGGGGTGGAGTACGCCAAGAGCCACAAGCAGGTCAGTGGGGTCGGGGTGGAGTACGGTCAGTGGGGTCGGGGTGGAGTACGCTGAGAGCCACAAGCAGGTCAGCACAGCAGCCCTCGCCGCCGCTGTTATCCACTCGTATCAGCACTCACACCTGCAATCGCACCCTTATCTGTAATGGCAGGGCAGCGGCCTTCACTTCCGCTATTCGCTTTAGCAAAACTGTGGTGCCTGACGCTTGACGCTTTCTCGCTGATTCCGGCTTCCAGCTAGTCCATCCTGCTTCTGATCCGGACGTGCTGTACGTGCACCAGTTAGAAAAAGAGTTGTGCAAAAGCTCACATTGCGACCTTAAAAGGCCATGTGCCCCAGTGGGCCTGACATCCTTTTCATTATCCACTGCTATCAGCGTTCACACCTGCAATAGCACCCTTATCAGTGATGGCGGCAGTCAGTGGCTACTACTAGAGGTTAATGAATAGCTATCGCAAGGTGTTGTCATTTCTAAGGTTAGCTATTAATATCACCCCTGTGGAAGAGTTTGGGTTTGGTAAGTTGTTGATGTGTTGTTTATACGCATTTAAACATGTTATGTGTAAAGCTTGAAAAATGTAGAACAACAAAAATGTAAAACAAATGGTGATGGATAGACGCACATGGACAGTTCAAACAAAAATACACACTAGTGTGTTCAGCAGTCTTCTGAACTGGATGGGCGTTCTGTTTGTCTTTCCCAGGTGTGTGTGGACATTGATGAGTGTGCTGACCTCTCTAGTACATGCGTGCCCAACTCAGTGTGCACCAACACAGTGGTGAGTCCCATCCTCATTTATCAGAGATCAGACCTTGACACAGGCAGCTGAGATTATTATTATTATTAATAATAATAACAACAACAACAACAACAACAACAACAACAACCATAATAATAATAATAATAATAATAATACATTCATTTGACACTCAAAGACGCTGATATGCACATGTGACGACTCCATTGTTTTTGTTTGTAGAGGCTCTAATGATACCTTTGCTAATATGAGATTTTTGTCAAAGGCAAATTGCTCTGCAAGATCCAATCCAGTCTAGTCAAACACACTCACTAAATATGACTTTTTCTTTCTACTTAATCTAATTAATGTCGAGTCGACTTAATGTCTCTCTCTCTCTTTCTCTCTCTCTGCATATTCTTTGATTCTCAGGGGTCATTCTCTTGCGGGGCATGTAAAGGTGGATTCGAGGGCAACCAGTCGGTGGGCTGTTTCGTGCGGCGGACTTGTGACGCGCTAGGCTACAACCCATGTGACGTGAATGGCCACTGTGTGATGGAGCGGAACGGAGAAGTGTCCTGCGTGGTGAGTGCCCCTCACGTAGAGCAAAGATCTTAGCGCGTAGCGCAAAGATCTTAGAGCATAGTGCTTTACAATCTTTGTTATAGAGGCTACCTGTCCCATCCTCACACACTTCACCGCTGCAAGTGCCTCTCAGAGAAACTCTCTCTGCCTCGCAGTTTCTGTCTTTCAATGGCTGATTTTCATGCTTGTTTCTAGTTTTTACTCATTGCATAGTACTTTCACTCCCATCTGGTAGTGGGGATTAACCACATAAAAAATATGCAGTCTGGTTCATCCACTGTCCATGCCCACTGCCTGCCACGGAATGAAAAGAATTCATGGAACCCCATAAAATGCATTACGAGTAAATTGTCAGCTAAAACTGAAGAAGCTCATGTGTTGTTTAAAGGATTTTCCAGTGGTTGTATTTCTGTCAGGGATGAGAGCTGAATCAAATTTTCATGACTACTCTCAGTGCTATTGCCTTGAAGAATATAGAGACTGTTCTGTATTTTTGTCTGTATTCTATGTTCTGTGTTCTATGTTCTGTGTTCTGTGTCTGTGTTCTGTGTTCTGAAAGATGTGTCCATCTCTCTGTCCTCTCTGTCATAGTGTAATGTTGGCTGGGCAGGAAATGGACACATGTGTGCTCCGGACTCTGACATTGATGGATACCCGGACGAGTCTCTGCCATGCATTGACAATGATAAGCACTGTCGAGCGGTAAGATCTCTCTCTCTCTCTCTCTCTCTCTCTCTCTCTCTCTTTCTCTTTCTCTCTCTCTCTCTCATACACATGCATTCCCATATGCACACATATCTCATCCCATCACACATCCCATCAATCATAGCCCTAAATAGATGCAGAACACTCACACACATCTACGCACACACACACACACACATACACACACACACATACAATACATCCATATAATACTTCAGTTGGCACTGTAAGCTGTTTATCACTATCCTCTTGACTGCCCCTGCAGGACAACTGTGTCAACACCCCCAACTCAGGGCAGGAGGATGCCGATGGCGATGGCATCGGTGACCAGTGTGACGAGGACGCAGATGGAGACGGCATCAAAAACGTTGAGGTAACCGGTGTCTCTGGGCCTCTCGGAAGTAGCTTCACCAGACGTGATAGCGGCGCGTACGTTCGAAAAAAATAGACCAGTCTTTTAAAATGGATTTTACGCGTTGCGAACGGAACGCTTCAGTTACGCGCCTGGTGTAGCTCATACCTTACAGTATGTGTGATCTTTCTTGATCACTGTAGCGCTTCCTGGACACAAGCCAGGACTTGATTGTTGAAAGGCACGAAACACCCAGTGACTCCAGGAAACATCACTGATGATGTGTCCAGGTGCATCACAAGATGGTGTACTGTATGTGAAAAAGACTCCTGTTTGCATGTGTATATCTAGTGTCCATTCATGTTACTATTGATTCAGCCATATCACACTTCTTTTTCAGGATAACTGTCGACTGGTGCCAAATAAAGACCAGCAGAACTCGGACAACGACTCCTTCGGCGATGCCTGCGACAACTGCCCCAACGTGCCAAACAGATACCAGCTGGACACTGATGGAAACGGGGCTGGCGACACGTGTGACAACGACATTGATGGAGATGGTGAGGAATGCCTTCCTGTCTCACACATCTGAGACGGTGTCTGGTGGTAGTGGGCAATTCCATGGAAAATTACGTTTTTTGTAACATCCATAACGCCAATAAAATGTGATGGTATGGTATGATGTGAATGATTACATGAAATTTGAGCATTTGCTATTTTTGGCTGAAGAATGTACATTAGAAAAAATGCACAAAAAATGGATGTTATCATTCACATCATACAAATGCCAAGGCATTTCACTGGCGTTATGGATGTGACAAAAAGTCAATTTTCCGTGGAATTGCCCTAGTGTACTGGCTAAGGAGCAGGGTTTGAGCCAGGACGCAACCCCAAGTTGCTCTAGGGAGTCTGGCCCTGCTATTAATTGACATCTGTATGTCGCTTTGGACAAAAACGTCAGCCAAATAAATAAAGATGAAGTGTATTCTGAATAGGACTGAGAGTCTTCTTCATTCCCATCCTCCTTCTCCTCCTCCTCCTCATTATTTTTTCCAACATCCTGTGTCTTACTGACTCTCAGGCATCCCTAATATGTTGGACAACTGCCCCAAAATCCCAAATCCCATGCAGAACGATCGAGATGGTGACGGAGTTGGGGATGAATGTGACAACTGCCCAGAAGCCAACGATCCATTGCAGGTGTGTGTGTGTGCGTATAAGTATATATACTCTTTTGATCCCGTGAGGGAAATTTGGTCTCTGCATTTATCCCAATCCGTGAATTAGTGAAACACACACAGCACACAGTGTACACACAGTGAGATGAAGCACACACTAATCCCGGCACAGTGAGCTGCCTGCATCAACAGCGGCGCTCGGGGAGCAGTGAGGGGTTAGGTGCCTTGCTCAAGGGCACTTCAGCCGTGCCTACTGGTCGGGGTTCGAACCGGCAACCCTCCGGTTACAGGTCCGAAGTGCTAACCAGTAGGCCACGGCTGCCCCCTGGGTGTGCATGTGCATGTGCGTGTGCGTGTGCATGTGCATGTGCATGTACGTGTGCTTGTGCGTGTGTGCGTGTGCGTGAATAAATGTGAATATGAGCATGTTTAATATATGGCTGTAGATATGAGCTGCAGTTTTTGATGATAGCATGCTAAGGTCTGTTTTGGTTTTGGTGTGGTATAATCTTCCATCTCTTTTCTTGTACAGTCAGATTCAGATGATGACTTGGTGGGTGATGTATGTGACACAGACCAGGATCGGTGAGTTTACACACACACACATACACACACTTACACACAGATACACACACACACACATACACACACTCACACAAATCGTTTACTTTTGATAAAAATGAATTAAGGTTTTTTCCCGATTTGTCCTTTTAAGGGATGGGGATGGTCTTCAGGACACCAGAGACAACTGTCCAGACGTCCCCAACAGCTCTCAGGTGGACTCAGACAACGACGGCATCGGTGATGAGTGTGATGAAGATGATGATAACGACGGCATTCCGGACACACAGCCCCCCGGCCCGGATAACTGCCGCCTAATTCCCAACCCCAGTCAGATAGACTCGGATGGTGGGTGAACTGGTCTTACAACTGGACTACGGCGGGTGTGCTATTGAAGCGTTCCGTTTGCGGTTTCCTTGATTATATAATGCTTCAGTTACATGTGGTAATAATGGTGTAGCCTGCCTGTTAACCCAAAGAAAGAAGTCATGCAGTGCAACTTGTTAAAAAACTGTTGAACTATTTCCACAACATTTATAAGAAAGTCAGATCAAATTATGAAAGGATTAGGTCTGATACATGATTGAACAAGATTTGCATAAACAGTGTACATTTCTAACTTTTAACTTAAAATATAATAAGAGAACTTGAACCATTAAAAGTTTTTGTTGCGGGCCCCGGCCGTGGCGCGACTGGCTGGGGCACCTGCACCGTACGTCGGTGACCCGGGTTCGATTCCCGCCCCGTGGTCCTTTCCGGATCCCACCCTGACTCTCTGTCCCACTCGCTTCCTGTCATTCTTCACTGTCCTGTCATTAAAGGCATAAAAAGGCCAAAAAAATATACTTAAATATAAAAAAAATAAAATAAATAAATAAAACGTTTTTGTTGCTACCTGTGCAGGCAATGGAGTTGGTGACGTATGCGAGACGGACTTTGACAATGACAAGGTGGTGGACCTGATAGATGTGTGTCCAGAGAACGCGGAGGTCACCATGACTGACTTCAGGGCTTACCAGACAGTCATCTTGGACCCAGAGGGCGAAGCCCAGATCGACCCCAACTGGGTAGTACTTAACCAGGTGAGATCAATGAGCGTAGCTCACCTCACTACATTCATGTTAATGGTTAATGGGCTGTTGAATGATTGATTTACAATGACTGACCATTGTTGAATGATCTGACTGACTTTTAGGGCATGGAGATTGTGCAGACCATGAATAGTGACCCTGGGCTGGCCGTGGGTAAGTGAATCTATGAAACTCATATTAATCTATGAAACTCATATTAATCTATGTATCTCATATCTATGTATCTCATATTAATCAATGTGTATCATATCAAGTGAGGCAGCATAGCTAACCAATTGTATATTTTGTGCGTCATAAAATATGGGACACATATAATACATTATAGAAGGGACATTTTGAAATATTAGTAAATGTCCAATCCCCGACATATAGAGTAGTTGTATATGCAGTATAGAAATTTTTGCTTCTATTTGGTGTAACATCTTTGTTGTCATAAAGGCACAGACATGTTTTTTTTACCAGTGGCAACCTGTTGGACTGTAATGTTAGCTTTGTAACAATGCTACAGTAACTATAGTAACTTTGGGACCTCTGTCTTCGTCCAGGTTATACGGCCTTCAACGGCGTTGACTTTGAGGGCACGTTCCACGTCAACACAGCCACAGATGACGACTACGTGGGCTTCATCTTTGGGTACCAGGACTCGTCCAGCTTCTATGTGGTGATGTGGAAGCAGACGGAACAGACCTACTGGCAGTCTCTCCCCTTCAGAGCCTCTGCAGAGCCTGGCCTGCAGCTCAAAGTAAGAGGCAGGGAGCTGTGCTAATACTAATATACTATATATATAATATAATATAATATATAATACTACTAATAATAGGGGCAGCCGTGGCCTACGTGTTAGCACTTCGCTTAATTTCCCTCACTGGATCAAAAGAGTACCGGTATATATACTTGTACTTATGCACCATGGCACCATGGCAGTGTGTACGGTTGAAGTTTTAGGATGACACATTTATGCAACATGATTTAATGAGTGCTCTTGTTGTTTTAAATGTGCCATGCATCTGACTTGACTTGACTTGAGTGAGTAATAGAGATCAAAGAAGTCATTTATTCTCTTTTTTTACTGCCAACGCTGATAAAAGTAGTTGTTTTCTTTAAGCTTTACAGTTGCCACAGGGCAAACAGTTTGGTAAGTTATAGTACATCTGTTGTTGTCTATAACAGATTTTCTAAAGATTAAAAATGTGTTTCAGGGAGGCGCTGTGGCGCAACTGGCTACAGCGCTCATACCATCTACGTGTCCAAGTGCCTGCGGGGACCCGGGTTCGATTGTGACCCGGGTCATTTCCTGATCCCACCCCATCTCTCTCCCACTCACTTCCTGTCTGCCTCCTCACTGTTCTGTCATAATAAAGTTTAAAAAAATAGGACAAAAAATACACTTTAAAAAATGTGTATCTGGACATGAACTATGATAGCTGGGAAACAAGCTGACTCGGATCTTTACGCTTCCAGGCGGTGAAGTCGAGCACCGGCCCTGGGGAGTATCTCCGTAACGCCTTGTGGCACACTGGCAGCACCCAGGACGAAGTGACCCTGCTCTGGAAAGACCCCCGGAATGTTGGCTGGAGGGACCGAACCTCCTACCGTTGGCATCTCCGCCACCGCCCTCAGGTGGGCTACATCAGGTGAGACGAGAGCGCCCTCTTAAGGCTCCTTCATGTAGTGCCAGTGAGGCCACTGGCTGGCGTGATATTGCAGTGTTCCCCATACATTGACTTATTTGTGGCGGCCCACCACAATATCAACATTGACCACCACACAATGATTTTCCAGGTTGTGCTAAATTGTGCTTAAATCTAGTTAGCATCATAACCATGCTGCGCTAATTTGTTAAAAACTGTTGCATTCAAGTTAATTCTGCAAACCTACCACCACAAATAGAATTCAATTCTGTGGGAAACACTGTATTGACATGCTTAACACATACTGTTACTTGTAAAATGATGTTTTACAAGTGTTGTTCACGGTCATAGTCAGGTCAAGTGGTCGCTAAAATTGCTAATACCAAAAATAAATAATCAGTCACTATAATTATTTGTTGTTATTTTGCCGTCTGTGTTTTTCTGACAGAGTGCAACTTTTTGAGGGAACCTCCCTCGTGGCCGACTCTGGCGTGGTGATTGACACAACCATGAGAGGTGGCCGTCTGGGAGTCTTCTGCTTCTCTCAAGAAAACATCATCTGGTCTAATCTACAGTACCGCTGCAATGGTAAGACTGCACGTGGATCACCTTCCAGACCATGTAGCAGTCAGGCGATGACTACGCTACAGTTGTACATGTTGTATATGAGATAAGTAAATAAGCAAATGAGCAGATAAGCAAATGTAATGTTTGCGTTTCATTTGCTCTCTTTCGTGCTTTGTTTGGCTCAGTTAGAATAGCCTGCTCATCTCACTAACTATACAATGGCTCACTAACTATACAATTGTAAAACGACACGTGTGTGTGTGTGTGTGTGTGTGTGTAGGGGGGGTGTTGGGGGTCACCATTGATTAGGGCCTGAAAAGGATTAGATCAACCAGCCACTCCCTACAGTTCACTGATTGCTTGTTTTGGCAGATGGTGATCCCAATATGCATGGAACACACTTAAGCCAGCTAATTTATTTCCGATGGAGCCAGGTGTGTTGTAGCTAGACTCGGTTGAGTGTAACACCTAGTGAATCAGCATGTTACGATATTGAAGCATTTATGCAAGTGTTAGAAATGTAATTATTGGACAAACAATATATTCAGTGTCGGAATGAATATGTAAGGAGCAGAATATAACAGAAGATGCCATTACAACACAGCTGATGCTCCACCGGAAATTAAACACTGGCTAAAGAGCCTTTTGTGCATAAGGTCCATTGTCACCAGGGTAGAACTTCTAAGCAGTTGATGAACAATTCAGCCTCCACCTCTTTATTGTGTTTGGGTTAATCATCACCTGTGGATGACTGTTGAGTGGCCTTGGTTTCTTCATTTCAAAGCTGTTGGTTTATCTTTTTGTATTTTCTGGTAACATGGTTCCGTGTTTTTCTCTCACCAGATTCCATACCAGATGAATTTGAGCTCCACCACAGGCAAATGAACATTAGGGTGGGTGTGTAGGATGTGGTGTTTCCTTGAAGACCTCTTCGTATATATATATATATATTCCTTTTGGTTTCTAGTGTCTGTGTCTTTTCATGTTTTTGTGTGTGTATGTGTGTGTATGAGAGAGAGGGAGAGAGAGAGAGAGAGAGTATGTGTGTGTGTGTGTGTGTGTATTACTGTGGTTTAAATAAACAACCATTGTTTGTATCGCTGGCTCTGTTGATGTCTTACACAATTCAATGCAGTGGTCAATGCAGTGGTCAAAGCAGTGGTCAAAGGGGGGAAAATTTACTTCCAAATAATGGAGGGATTTGAATGTTATTTCATGACACATGTTCTAGAGTAAATGCAACCACGTGTATATTGTATTGGTGGCATTTTCAGAGGATTTACTGTATCAGTAAAACTACAATACAGTCCAAAAGATTAGGCATTTTTTGAGGCAAAGAACAGGGGGCATAATTTCTTTCAGGCCTTGAACATGGTGAGGAACATAAGTAGGCTAGTAGTAGTAGTAGTAGTAATAGTAGTAATAGTACCGTATTTTCCGGACTATAAGCCGCACCGGAGTATAAGTCGCACCAGTCAAAAAATGTGTCATGAAGAGGAAAAAAACATATATATAAATATATGTATGTTGCACCTGAATCGCAGGACCAGCCAAACTATGAAAAAAGTGTGACTTATAGTCCGGAAAATACGGTAGTAGTAATAGTAGTAGCAGTTTGACAGACCATAGATAGATAGATAGATAGATAGATACTTTATTGATCCCCAGGGGAAATTCAAGGTCTCAGTAGCATACAGTAGTAGTGGAGGTGTGCACATCCCCACCGGTGAGGTGCAGGGCAAATGGAACTAGAGCTGCAAAGAAATGAAATGCCCGCACTCTGCTAAAACTCCCATATATTTAATAAGTGTTGCAACGTTTCGACCCAACTGGGTCTTCCTCAGGCAAATGTCATTTTGCAGTGGCTCAGGTGTATAAGTAGAGCATATACCTGCTCAGCTGATCAAAAAAGAAACCTTTTGGATTTATTACCTCAATACAATGTCGCCAGGGTGATTAAATGAGGAATTTGACATAAAGCCTTTCCTCTAATGTACTTTTCATCTCCATGTAACATTGTGTGTGGGATTGCTCTGAGGTGACATACTACTTTACAAATTATGTCATTGTGGGATAATGTAACAATGTAATAATGTAATCTTATTAATTTATGAGCCATGGTGTTGGTATTTTTCTATTTTCTTTATTTTCTTTATTTTTTGTGGGTAAACTGTATGTAACTGCATTACTAATTGTCTTATGTGGTGACACATGTGTGATGGATAAGGTGACACTTAGGCCTTGACAATTAGTGTGAATGGGCTCAGCTGATGAATGATCAGCTGAGCAGGTATATGCTCTACTTATACACCTGAGCCACTGCAAAATGACATTTGCCTGAGGAAGACCCACTCAGTAGCATACAGACAACACACACACACATTCACTAACAGCAGAAAAAGTAATTAAAAGTATATAATATAAAAACACAACTAAGCAATAAGGACCATATGAGATAAAGAATATACTAAATATACTAAAATACGAATTATACTAACTAACACTTAATCTAAATCAATTCTAAAAACAGTATCCACATAGTGGTGATTAATCAATCAAGAGGCGCTTGCAATGACTGAGGCAGGGACTGAGCCTGTGATTCTCTGTGCATAGTAAGGTAAGGTAAGGTGCTCTGTGTGACCATTCACAGTATTTAGTCATTTACACAATAAGAGCTCCAGTCGTCCGCCTAATCAAATATGAATAGATAAATGACTAAATACTGTAAAAAGATAAATGCCGTAAGTAACACATTTAAAGTATACACCAAAATATTGCCAACCTGTAGCCTTAGTCGCGAATAAACATTCAGAATGATAATATTACCATAGGAACATTAATAAAAAAAAGAGATCTGTGTTTCAGCGGATCCCAAAGGTGTGCAATTTCTGCACCAGCACCTCTAAACTCACTCTGATAAACAATACTTCAAAAGGCATCCTAGAATGAAATCCCAAACCATCCTGAGCACTTTACAGCCTTCAGATGTAAATATGTAAAATGAATTTGCAATCTGTTAAAGCATGTTGTTGAAACATTGCCAGGTTTGAGCAACAAGAAATCACTGCACCCATTATGGAAATAGCAGTAGCCTATGTATTGAAAGGAAAGTTCTTGCGACATGAAAACCTAGCAGCCTTATTCATGTAATGAAGAACCATTCAGCATTCACATTAACAGAGCATGGCAGTATTTTCTGCATTTTATGTTTGAAAAGAAACTCACAAAAGCATACAAAGCATGAGCATCTGCAAAGCTACCTGAAGCTCACTATAGCCTAGGCCCTATCTATCTGTAATAGGCCTAGCCTACAATACTTGAAACAATCCATCTCTTTTCAAGTATTGTAGGCTATGGCATTGTTTTAATATGCACTAGCTCACATGCAAAATATGATTGGCAAAATATGCAAAGGCAGTCGAGCTAGATGTAAATTCGCCAAAGGTATTTGCGATTTTTTATGATTTATTATAAGATGCAGGGTATAACAAACTTTGACAGACCCATTTGAACCATTGCCAGGTTTTAACCATGTCCATTGTGCAACATTGCCTTTTAGTGCTGAAAATAAGATAGGCCTAATAATAGTAATAATTTGATAATAATTGAGAGGCAATATATTCGCGTGGAATTAGCAATAAATGAGAAGGGCAGATTTATTATATGGGAATTACACAGTCAGACAATATCAAAGTCTCCAATAAAATTCACGATTACGAATAGGAAGAGGTCCAGGAAGGTGGAAAACACAGCAAAAACTATAAAGTTAAATTGGCTGTCTTGACATTACATTCATGTTTATGTGTTTATCAGTGTAATTATCCTTCTAGTTTTATTGTTATGTTTTGGATATAAATATATCAGACGTAGTTATATATGGAAATTTTGCTTTACACACAAAGCATCTGATAGGACCTCCTTCCGATTGATGACGGGGTTCAAGGCGCTTCTACGGGAGCGAGGATAGTTGGGAATCTCGGAATCAGGTAAACAAATAAATTATTTCCCCAAGGAACGTCAAAAACATGCTATTGGGATAGTCAAGGTCTAACGGTACAATTTGTAAGTGGCATTACACAACCAACTATTGTAATTGCATTTCATATCCAAAACGCGTTGGTAGAACATGCGATGGCCTTCATTTAAATGACCCTTCGCTTGGCTTGGTCTCACAGCGGCCAGCTAGCAAGCTGATCTTGCTGTTATGGAGGATTGTGAACATAAACAAGCTTTATTGCTAGCACTGACGTTATATCTTTTGCGAGGCCAATGGGAAAATACATTTATTTATATAAAAATACATGTATTTTGAGCACATTGCAAGAATAAGACCTATAATGGTGATATTAAAATAACCAAGTAAGTTTATAGCTTGCTACTGCTAGCTTGTTAGCAAAATCGTGTGGTCTAATGAAGAGGTGGATTGTGGGCTAGAATCTAGTCAGCGAGGATAGCTAGCTCATAGTGAAAACAGTTAGCCGTCAGAGGCAGATATTCTTCAGGCGTCGTCTTATCAAACGTGATAGATGCGACTTACTATTTATTGTAGGTCTTCTCTGAATGTATCATTTGCCAGTCCAGACAGGGATGTAGCATTTGATTAAACACTGTTTTTGTCAATTACAGCCCATTTACACTAGCTGGCTAGCCTACTAGCTTGTTGTTTAACATTTGTCTGTGATGTGGTTGCTAGGTTAGCTAGCTTTAGCTGTGTAGCTTGGGTTGGCCCTATTATTATAGCATGTATCATAAGCAATACCCATGTCCTGCCAGTATGGGAAGAAACGAGTAATTTTGGATCTTACGGTGTCTGTGTCGATGACTGAATAACACACAAACACACACATACACACACAAACTTTAGTTATGTTTAATCACCAAAGGAGGTCTTGACCACAAGACACCTCAGGCAGGTTGGCAGGTTTGTCTGACTAAAAAGCTTTTAGCAGATCATACCATACCTACCTTTATGCTGAAATTTCTAACATTACTGTGAGTACAGGCTGTTTAACAGCAATTTATAAGATATTACGTTGTAATTACCAAGCGATTTGCTTCAGGGTCACCCCTGATATGAGATTTTAAGCTAAGCTTATGCATTGGCTGATTTCTCTTTGATGGTTTGTAGGTGTGTCTTTGAGTCGTACTCTAGTGATTGACAAGTTGATTTACAATATACTCTAGTGATTGACTATTGATTTCCTTACTCCTCACCTAGCCCGTGCTCATATGTGACAAATACGTTTAAGGTGACCACTTGCTTGGTCTAGCAGAGGTTTGAAAGTGACCGGTCTTGTTGTGGGTGTTATAAATCTAATAAGGTTGTTTCTGTGTCTTTCAGGACTGTGTCGACTGTCCCGGCATGGGGGACATGAAGACCCCCGATTTTGATGACTTGCTGGCTGCATTTGACATTCCTGACATTGATGCCAAAGAGGCCATTCAGTCTGCCCGTGATGAAGCCGAAAGCCACCATGGGTCAGGCAGTGGGGCCCTGGGGAAGCCCGGGGATGATGGGGCTGACGGAGGTCACGCAATGAGACCCACAAGTCCCCCCGGAACGGACTCGCACGGGGACCCACCCATTGTCAGCGTGATCGTGAAGAACCGCGTCCGCGCTGAAACCCTGGACGGGGGAGAGGGTACGGTCTCCGAGAGGGAGCCTGCAGACGGAACGCCCGGTATCGGACTCGTACCACGCCTCGGAACACGGAGCCCCGGTCTGGCGCCACCGGAATCGCTCAATCACAACGGGTTTGTGTCCTCGAGCGCGTCGGGTCACCTCCCTCAGAGCCAGGGTCAGTCCAACGGGGACTCGTGGCCCCTCTGCGCCCCAAAGGCGACCCCGGACAGTACCGAGTTCCTGTCGGGCTCTGCCAGCTCCTCCAAGCAGGGCGGAGGCAACATCTTCAACAAGCTGAAACCGCTGATGGCGCAGGGCTCAGGAGACCCCATCGGCAGGGCCCGCAAGATGCAGCTCCTGCAGCAGCAGAAGCACCTTCACATGCAGCAGCAGGAGGCCCCTGGTCCGGAGGCCAAACCATCCAAAGCGCCGGCGGCGGCGGCTGCTGCTGGCGCAAGCTCGGGGACCCTGGCGTCGTCTCCGTTCTTTCCCCCTTCTAAAGCCATGCATTTGCCTTCCTCTGCGTCCTCTTCATCGTCATCCTCTTCCTCCTCCTCCTCCTCCTCCTCACATGCTAACAATCCCCGTGTGTCTGGGCCACTGGGTTCGTCGGTGCCGCTTCAGTCGTTCAACGGAACCTCGAGGTCGGGGGGCCCGGCGGGTTTCCGACGCTTGGACTCGGACGAGGAGGACTCGGACCCTGATCTGGGAGCGCCGCTGGTGATCCAGGAGAGCCCAGGCTCACCGGCGTGCACCACTCCCAAGATGGCCCGCCGCGTGCGCTCGCCCGCCGGGAGTTTCGAGTCGCCCTCGCTGCCGCCGTCGTCCGGCTCGTCGTCGTCCTTCCCCAAGCCCGGCGACGTGCCCTCTGCCTCGCCGGCCTCCCCACAGGGCCAGCAGAACTGGCTCTCGTCGCCCTCCTCCTCCCAGACCTCCGCCGCCAGCAAGAGCTCCCCACAGGAGGAGCGGCACCCGGAGCACGTGGTGGAGGAGAGGGACTCCCCCGAGAGCCCCGAACCGGAGGCCCCCAAGCCGGCCTCGGCCTCGGCCTCGTCCTCGTCTGCGCCCAAGAGAAGCTCCAGTCCGGCGGCCGCCTCCGCCGCGGCCACCAAGACGCCCTCCCCTGCGCTGCGGGAGCCGAAGGAGGAAGAGGAGGAGATGGAGGTGGCGAAGGGAGTCGTGGATAAGACTGAGGAGAGGAAGGAGCAGGAGAGCAAAGGAGCAGAGGAGGAGAAGATGGAGGTGCAGGAGGAGGGGGAGAAGGTGGAGGGGAAAGCGCAGTCGGCGGAAGGAGGGGCGGCGCCACCCGTCGCCGTGGGAACGGCCACTCCGGCTGGGTCCGCCCCGTCGCGGCCGCTCAAGGTTCGCATCAAGACCATCAAGACGCCCACCGGCAGCATCACCAGGACGGTGGTGGCGTCCAAAGGAGGCGGCGCGGGGAAAGGGTTGGAGGTCATCAAGGCCCAGCAGGGGAACGCGGCGCCCGGCAGCCGAGCTCGGCGGACGAACACGGCCGTGGCGCGCGTGGCCAAGAGCTCGGCCGCACTGCCCGTGTCCACGCTCGAGGCCAGCAGCGCCATGTTGGCCGCGGCCACCAAGGCGCAGAGCAAGATGGCTTCCCCGTCCGACAAGGGCAAGGTGACCGCCACGGCGGTCAGCATCACCAAAACGGCCGCTCTGCCCGCCACCTCCGTGGTCAGCGGCATCAGCGTCCGGCCCGTCGCCAAGGCAACCAACGGGGGCACGTCGGCGGCGGGCGGCGGCGGCGGTGGTGGTGGCGGCGGTGTCGTCCACCAGCCCTGCAAGCCCGCGTCCATCGTCAACAGCACGGGCGCCGTCATCTCGCGCTCGCAGTCCAGCCTGGTCGAGGCCTTCAACAAGATTCTCAACAGCAAGAACCTGCTGCCCAGCTACAAGCCGGACCTGACCGCCCCTCCGCCACCCGAGTGGGGGCTCGGCATGCCCGCCGCCGGCTACCGCTGCCTGGAGTGCGGCGACTCGTTCGCGCTGGAACGCAGCCTGGTGCGCCACTACGACCGGCGCTCGCTGCGCATCGAGGTGACGTGCAACCACTGCGCCAAGCGGCTGGCCTTCTTCAACAAGTGCAGCCTGCTGCTCCACGCGCGCGAGCACAAGGAGCGCGGCCTGGTCATGCAGTGCTCGCACCTCGTCATGCGGCCGGTCACCGTGGAGCAGATGATCAGCCAGCAGGACAACGCGCCCATCGGTACCCCGGCCACCCCACACTGAAACACACACACACACATACACACACACACACTGGCCCATCGGTACCCCAGTCACCCCACACTGAAACACACACACATACACACACACACACACCACACTGAAACTCGCTCACACACTCACACACACACTGTGTGTTGATCATGTGCCTTTGTTGATTAGTAATGACATGCTGCTTTAACTTTATTATGAGGACTAATTTATTTAATTAATTAATTCTAATTCTGAATTAGATTTGTATGGCATGGTTGTGAATATAATGGTGGTGATGACACTGTCCTGATTATCACAGTAAATGAATTGACTTGGAATTGCATTTTATATAAATGTCCAAATAAAATATATTTGAAATCAGTTGCAAGATGCCAACACCATGCCCCCATTACATGAATAAAGCATGTGTAATTCATAATGCATTAAACCACAAGGCCTTCTGATATATAGATATCATGATCAGTTGAATTGAAATTCTACTTGATATTACACACACCCATTAATCGACATTTGGCAAAATATGAACAATTATTCAACTGTCAACCGATAAGGTTGATAAGGTACTGTAAATGGGCATGAAGTGGGCATATGCATTTAAAGTCAAAATTACTAACAGTTTGTAAATAGTTTTCATTACACATGTCAATAGAAGAATGCACTTATTAGCAAGGGTCAGATTTAATGGCAGGTTTGACAAAAATGCATTATAATCATGCACATGTCCGTCATATACTTCATTATTCTTGGTAATTATGGACCCCAATTTAAATGGCGGTCTCATGCATGAACTGAAGATATCGTGTGGCATGATATGGGAGCATTGAGCTCACCCATTGATGTTTGCACTAAGGGTCTTGATCATGGGATAGGATTAGTACATTGATTTTGCCTAGTCATTAAATTAGCTTTAGCTAGGCTTTAGCCTTTAGAGTTTAGAGAGTGCACTTTGCTGGTCAAACTGCAGTTAAGAAGATATGATGAAAGTGCAATGTTTTCTCTCGTACCCCCAGGAATGCTCTCTCCCTCTCCGTCTCTCTCGTCCACACCAGCTGCCCCTCAGGGCGCCCCCTCTGTCTCCACCGCCACCCCCAGCCCCCAGAAGGACTCGCCGTCGCCCTCGGCAACAGCAGCAGCAGCAGCCACCCAGCCCTCCGCCCCGCGTCGGCTACCCAGCAGCCCCCAGGCCATCATGCCCCTGCCCTGCAAGAAGGTGGACGTGCTCCAGTACAACAACTTCAAGTGCCCCGAGTGCCAGGCTCAGTTCGGGGGCAAGGCGGAGTTGGTCGCCCACTTCCAGCAGATCAGAGCCACCCCCAACTCTGTGAGTGACCTTGGACTTCTGACCCAGATGAAACCGGTTTTTTTCTCCTTTTTTTATCCATCTAAGTCCTGTTTTAATAAGGTAAAGCGTGAATTGTTCATTTGATTAATGGTTAATTGTTGCTTTGGACAAAAGGATCTGCCAAATACCATAAACATGAGTATAAACATTAACATTGTCTTTGTATGCACATATGTGTTATTTTGTGTTTTTAAGCTGTCCTTGAACTAATTACATTTATTACAGATTGTATTAAAGTGATTGGTATATCAGGAATAGGATACTGATGCTGTTGTCTCTGTATCCCTCTATCTTTCTGTCCTCTTGTCTTTTTTTCTTTTCTTCTCTTCTCTTCTGATCTTTCTCTCTCTCTCTTTTCTTCTCATCTCTCTTCTCTCTGATCTCTCTGTCCTCTTCTCTCTCTCTGTTCTCTTCTCTCCTCTCTCTCTATCATATTCTCTTCTCTTCTCCTCTCTTCTCTCTCTCTGTCCTCTTCTCTCTCTCTCTCTCTCTTCTCTTCTCTTCTCTTCTCTTCTCTTCTCTTCTTTCTCTTCTCTTCTCTTCCAGACGTGTATGCTGTGCACTCCGCCCATGATGCTGCCCAACTGGTGCAGCGTGGCGGCCCACCAGCGCATCCACAAGCACCGCGCGCCGCACGTCTGCCCCGAGTGTGGCGGCGTGGCCCGGCAGGCCAGCTTCCAGGCGCACCTGGAGGAGTCCTGCCTGCACTTCGCCCGACGCATCGGATACAGGTGGGCACCGCACCGCACGCCTCGTCTCGTCTCGACCGCCACCCCAGATGTTACAGAGACGTTGCGAGGCTCTAACTGGTTGTGGTGTTCTAATAGGTTTGGGGTGGAGGGTTTGCCCAAACGCGCAGTTCTCCCCGAAATAGAAGCCCGATAAGTGCCCAAAGTGTGTTGCAATATGGCCGCCGAGTGGAGGGACTTGCCTAAAAGGACTTTGGAAGAACTGGAACTGCTGTTGTGAACACTTCCACTTTAGGTTGCATAATTTAGCTGTGTGTGTGTGTGTGTGTGTGTGTGTGTGTGTGTGTGTGTGTGTGTGTGTGTGTGTGTGTGTGTGTGTGTGTGTGTGTGTGTGTGTGTGTGTGTGTTTTCTGTGTGTTGGCATTGCCCAGTGGTCAGGACCGCCCTCTCGGCCTCGCCAATGTAGTCCAAAGGAGAGCAGAGCAACACATTTGGCACCGACTTGGCTGAAGGAGCACTGTGAAAAGAGAACAGTGCAAGTGCACACAGTCACACTGAGTAATATGGCATCAAAGCTGGTTTCAGGGTTCTAATTCCAGGGGGTTCTACTGGTGTGTGTTTTATGGGGAGTGATTGACTCTCAGTCATTGGCTTGATGTTCCAGGAATCAGGGTGGATCGTCTCGATTCCCAGAAACGAGTGCGGGCTGGCAGTTAATCAGCGGTGTACTCTAATTATAGTATCATTTGGATTTCAATGCAGCGCAGAAGAAGACATGTTATCATCAGTAGACACAAGCCTTGCTAAGGACAGCTTATACACATGGGCTATAACAGGGCTAAACCCTAATCTTTTCATAAAGATTAGACAAGCTGTAACAGGGTATTTTTCATTTTCCATTTTCATAGAACCCAGAGCAGAAACGCCACAACAGTTATTGATGAATCCATCTTACTGCCATATTTTGCTATAGAAATGTCAGTGGCTAATACAAACAGAGAAAATAATGGTGTGTGTGTGTATGTGTGTGTGAGAGAGAGAGATGCAGAGGGAGAGAGATGGAGAGGAAGTGTTTGGCACAAGGCCACTCTTGTGCTGTACTGTACTGTAATGTTATAGAGCCCTTGCTATAACAAGGCGTATAGTGTCATTGTTAATATCTCGGATTTTGCAGCTCAAACTATTGATTAGTATAACGCACTTGTTAGTCTGCCCACTCGGTATTACCACCAGCCATAACTGGTCCTTACAATAACCTCCAGAGTAGAGCATTAATGAACTATTATTAAAATGTCTGTTGAGCTACATGGCATCATTGCATCTGTGTAAATGTGATGCCTCCTAGGCGTTGACATTGATCAGAGATGAGTTGGCGCTGCTTGATGGGTTTTTTTTCCCTCAGATCAGTGTGTGTAGACGCCCGTGATGAGATCGGGGGGGGAGTAAGCAGCTTACTCAGCAGACAGGCCCTTAATGATGAATTAACTGTATCAACTGCATGAACTATCTAACTGACTAACGAGTATAATGTAGTGTGGAGCACAATTAAGTAGGGTAATTAAGTGAAGGGAAGAGATGACCGTTTGGTAAATGGTTCACACAGAAATCCTCCTCACACTTTCTTTGCCAGCTGTCCAGCTGTCTCTGTGTGGCTAAGTATAGCGAAGTAAAAACTGCATGCCGAGCTGTATGTCTGACCATGCTGATCGAGTAGGGGCTGTGTATTGGAGGAGTAGAATCTGGCGTGCAGACAATGGGAGTTCTAATGTATGTGATGTTGGCAACAGCGGAATCTACGCACAAGTGGTCAGCTGCGTACAGCTCTGGCTATACACCGTGGACACGTGTAAACAGCGTATGTGTCTCAGCAAGAGGTGGACATCCTTAGCCTAGAAATCTAGACGCGCCCCTAGCGGCAGCAAATTACATTTGCTGCCAGGGCTAGTCTAGCAACTCTCTGTTGGCTTGTGAGCTCCAGAAATCGAAACTCAATCAGGCCAATGAAATCGTGTATAGAGTCGTTAGGTGGGCTTAACATAATGATTGATGGCAGAGTTGCAACGGTTTGGCTTGAATTCCCTGCTACTTGAAAACAAAATAAGATGGATGTTGCTGCTGGCGAACAGTGTGACACGAGTTAAGCTTTTATTAAGTTGGCAAACGTTTGAACTAGGCATCTAGCGCCGCTGGTGGGAAACGCATGGGACTCATAGCGCTGCCGCTGTCCTATTGCGTGCAGAGGGAATTTGAAAGACAACTGATTATCCCGCCCCTCGGACTGAGCACTGCGAACGGTGAGTGCCCAGACCCTACATTTTAATGTGGGTCTGGCTCGTCAGGCTAGGACATCCTGGCTACAGAAAGTAAAAGTCCTGTCCTATATTCTTTCTACCTGTGCACTTAACACAGGTGATATCACTAATTATCTGATCTACCTGGCTGCTAATTAGGATGAGCTGGTTTACTAAATGGTTGGGTCAAATACTTGGCAGGACTTTTACTTTCTGAACCTGGAATGTCCGCCTCTGGTCTCAGCTGACCACTTATGATCAGATCATCCAAGACACAGTTTTATAACAAATGTAAGCAGGCCCATTTTGTTATACTAAGCATGTAGTAATGTCATACACTGTGACTTCCTGTTTTTGCCCTCCAGGTGCTCCATCTGCCAGGTGGTGTTTGGGGGCCTAAACTCCATCAAGTCCCACATCCAGACGGCCCACTGCGAGGTCTTCCACAAGTGCCCCAACTGCCCCATGGCCTTCAAATCTGCCCCCAGTGCCCAGTCCCACATCAGCACCCAGCACCCCACGCTCACCACCACCCAGCCCAAGTACGTCTGCCCGTCGTCATGCCAGCAGGCTGCAGGAGCCGTGGCAACGCCAACGCCGACAGGCCACGCTCAATGGGCTTCACTACAGTCAGAATTCAAATCAGTTTTTGTATATACACACAGGAATTTGTTCTCTACATTAAGAGATAAGATGAAATGAGATGAGATAAAACTTGATCCCACGAGAGGAAATTACAGTGAGAAAAAAAACAACACAAATCAGATAGACACCATGTAGCCAGTAGGCAGGAACAGTAGTATCCACAAGTAAGACCTGAGCTGTACCTGCCCTGAACGGCTCTTTTGAAGGATATGTGCACTCAGACACTGAATACACACACGCACACATGCTAGGACTAAACTAGCAGACTGAAATACAGCGTTTATCATGTAAGCCTGAAGTGTTGTTTTTTAAGGTCAGTTTCCCAGGCATGCATTAACTCTAGTACTAGACTAAAAGAGACCTTTAATGAAGATCTCTACTGAAAATGAACTAACTAGGCCTAATCCATGTCCAGGAAACTGGCCCTTTGAGTTTGGAATGGACAACAAGGTCAGACTATGACGAGACTATTTCTAATAAGTGCAACAAAGAGATTGATTGCAATAGCTATTATAGCTGCAGTATTTTCTCACGTCTATTTTAGGTCTCTGTCATTTAAAATAGAAACACATGGTGTGATTAGAAAATGATGACTATTCAGTCACTCAGTCAGACATGTTTTTATAGCAAGAGTAAGCATAAACGAAAGCCATATTACTGCAGCTGTCTCCTGCTGGTGATATTATGGCCCTGCTAATTAGCTAATTAGCATGTCCGTTTGTTCATTTCAGTGCATGTTTCCCTGGCAACAGATTTAATGTCATGCTAATTTAGTCTGACAGATTTCAGTCCTCTCAAACATCCCACAACTGCTGTATTCTCACAAGCTTACTACAGCTTTCTCGCCCGTGGGCTGTGAATTGCGACTGCATCAAGATCCTAGAGAGATGCAGCAGTCTTGGTAATAAATGCTATCGGCCCTGTCCTCGAATTACATTGCAGTCGCTGATGGTGTTTGAAGTGCCGGGGGAAAAGATCAGAAGTGTGATGCTGCTTATTTCTGTGCCAGTACGGAGTTGGTGTCTCATTAAGGGTTTAGTGCCACACCATACCACTCAAACACTCGTGGAGATACGATTCTTTTTAATAGAAGTGCTACGTTTTTTGTTCTTTTCTTTTTTAATGTATGTTGTATGTCAAGTCTGTTTTCTGAATGGTCCCTGAAACTGGCAATAACAGTGATGATGATGATGATGTTTTCTCTGTTCCTTCCTCAGGATGATCTACAAGTGTGTCATGTGCGACACGGTCTTTACCCAGAAGCCCCTGCTCTACGTGCATTTCGACACTCACCTGGCCAAGCAGAAGGTGCACGTGTTCAAGTGCCCTGACTGCACCAAGCTCTACGCCCAGAAGGCCTCCATGATGGAGCACATGAAGGTGGGTGCAGCGCTGCTCCTGTGTCCCTTGTTGTGATCCTTATGTTGTGATGGTTTAAAGGTTCTGACAAAGTCGTCGTTGTTAGTTAAACTCTACTCTCAAATTACATAAGTATATCCCGTGAGGGAAATTTGGTCTCTGCATTTATCCCAATCAGTGAATTAGTAAAACACACTCAGCACACAGTGAACACACAGTGAGGTGAAGCACACACTAATCCCAGCGCAGTGAGCTGCCTGCAACAACAGCGGCGCTCGGGGAGCAGTGAGGGGTTAGGTGCCTTGCTCAAGGGCACTTCAGCCTTCAGACTGGTCGGGGTTCGAACCAGCAACCCTCCGGTTTCAAGTCCGAAGCGCTAACCAGTAGGCCACGGCTGCCCCTTTTGTTTCTCCTCCCTTCTCTGCTCCTGGTGCAATCCGAGCAGTCCAAGCCACGTGAAAACAGCTTGAAGACAAGCAACACGCTTGAAACGTCACACACGTTAAATTGTTAACAGGAGCTGTTTTGGTGTGCAAGTTGTTTTTTATTGTCTCTTAGCCACTTTACTAACCGTTTACAGGGGCAGCCGTGGCCCACTGGTTAGCACTCTGGACCTGTAACCGGAGGGTTGCCGGTTCGAGCCCCGACCAGTAGGCACTGCTGAAGTGCCCTTGTGCAAGGCACCTAACCCCTCACTGCTCCCTGAGCGCCGCTGTTGTAGCAGGCAGCTCACTGCATCGGGATTAGTGTGTGCTTTACCTTACTGTGTGGTCACTGTGTGCTGAGTGTGTTTCACTAATTCACAGATTGGGATAAATGCAGAGACCAAATTTCCCTTGGAATTGAATCCCTGACCTCACCTTTGAAGGAACAAATTGGCAGATGATGTTATTGATAGAGATAGATAGATAGATAGATAGATAGATACAGTAGATATCTATCTAGATAGATAGATAGATACTTTATTGATCCCCAAGGGGAAATTCAAGGTCACAGTAGCATACAGACATCACATACAACATTCACTAACAGCAGAAAAAGTAATAAAAGTATATAATATAAAAAATAAAAAAAATAAAGAAATAAAAAAAAGTTGTTGAAGGTCGCCAAGGAAGAAACTTGTGAAGGTCGCCTGTGTCACCTTAGTTAACCTCCTCTCGCGTTCCTCCAATCAGACCGTCCACAGAGGCCTGTCTGTCAAGCCAGAGACCCCGCCCACAACCACTACCACCACCACCACCTCCACCACCCCAGGCACCATGCCCCTCACGGTGCAGCCAATCCCGAAAGCCCGAGGGCAGGAAGGGGAGGAGTGGAGCGGAGAGCCTGGGGAGGAAGAGGGGGACCGAGAGGGGGAGGGCGGGGAGAAGGAGGAGGAAGAGGAGGATGAGGAGGAGAACGAGGAGGAAGAGGAGCCCGAGAGCTCGCCGGAGAGTTCCTCCATGGAGTGGAAGTGCCGCGAGTGCCGCACACGCTACTCTGAGAAGGAGGACTACATCTCCCACATGAGGAAGGAGCACGGCAAGGTACACACACACACACACACACACACACACACACACACACACGCTACTCTGAGAAAGAGGACTATATCTCCCACATGAGGAAGGAGCACGGCAAGGTACACACACACACACAAGTTTACGTTACATCATACACTCTAGGGGTGTAATGGTACATAAACATTACGGTTTGGGGTACCTCGGTTTTGAAGTCATAGTTCGGTTCATTTTCGGTACAGTAACGAAGTTACTACAGGAAAAGTATTTTGAAAAGGTGTCAAATATTTTTGAACGCTAATTGACCCAATTACATATGGTCTGGCACTTAAGATGTTTGTGTGGGAACTCAAATTGGAAACAAGGTCCGCAAGCAAAAAAGCCTGCTCTTGATCACTGTTAAAGACTGCATGCGGTACACATCTGTATTGAACCTAACGTCCTGTATCTAAACTAATGGTGCGCCGATATTGAAATTCTGGGCCGATACCGATACGATATTTAAAATTTCGCGATACCGATATTTTTATTGACATTGTTTTTGATACACCTTTGCTGGCAAAAAAGTATTCAACATACTTGAAATGGCATTTGAAATGGGACCAGCACTCCTAAATAGCACTGTACACACCTTTTCATCTAGAGGTCACGGGTCTCGGTCAGCAAGCCAGTCCGAGTGTGTTCACGCTCGTTTGGGAGAGTGTGAGATTTTGCTTGGGACCCCTGGACTTTAATGTCGTCTATTCTCTTCCCCTGCCCTGGACTCTAACGTGCCCCATTCTCTTCCCCTGGACTCTAACGTGCCCCATTCTCTTCCCCTGCCCGCTGCAGCCCATGAAGAAGTTCCCGTGCCGTATGTGCGAGCGCTCCTTCAGCTCGGCCAACAGCCTGCGGCGCCACGTGCGGGTCATCCACGAGGGCATCCGCAGAGTCTTCCACTGCCAGTGAGTAACCAGATGCTAAATGTTTACAAGTACATGTTTTTGGGCTTTTTGCCTTTATTTCGACTGGACAGGGAAGAGCGACAGGAAGCGAGTGGGAGAGAGACGAGACAGGAACGTGTGTGTGTGTGTGTGTGTGTGTGTGTGTGTGTGTGTGTGTGTGTGTGTGTGCGTGCGCGTCCGTGTGCGTGCGTGCGTGTGCGTGCGTGTGTGTGTGCGCGTGTGTGTGTGCAAATGTGTTGCGCTACACTACACTGCTTTAATCCCAGTGACAATCCCAGCACTGTCCAGCCTGTGTGCTGTCATCCCCATCCATCCAAGGAGCTCCCCTTCAATTTTTTATTTTTATTTTTTTAAATATATATATTTGCAGTGATGTTTCAAGCCCCACAGCTCTTCCTCAGATGTGAGATGAGATCATGTCGTATTTCTTGTATCATAATCATGCCTTGGATTGGCTACATCAGTGTTTGGGGATTGGCTACATCAGTGTTTGGGGATTGGCATGGATGGGGTGTTGAGGAGGAGTATGGACAGACAGAAACAGCAGGAGTGATTATAAACTCCTGTGCTGAAAGCAAAATAGGAGTCTGGTGTGTGTTATTAGCATAGCGTGTCCTCACAACGAGTGTGATCTCTTGCTCTGTGTGTGTGTGTGTGTGTAGGTACTGCTCTGAGGGGAAGCGCACGTTCAGCAGTCGTCTGATTCTGGAGAAACACATCCGGGTCAGACACGGCATCCGCTCCAGACAACCAGTGGACAGACAGGTCAGTCCCACCGTCCGCTTCCAACTGCTCTCTCTTTCTCTCTCCAACTCTCCCTTTCTATCCCTCTACCTCTTTATCTCTCTCCACCTCTACCTTTCTATCCCTCTACCTCTTTCTCTCTCTCCACCTTTCCCTTTCTTTCCCTCTACCTTTTTCCCTCTCTCTACCTCTCCCCCTCCTTCTCTACCTCCTTCTCCTTCTTTCTCCCTCCCTCTTTCTTTCTCTCCCTCTACTTCTCCTTCTCCTTCTCCCCCCTCCTTCTCTCGTTTCTACCTCTTTCTCCCTCCCTCCCTCTTTCTTTATTTTTCTCTCTCTACCTCTCCCTCTCCCCCTCTCCCCACATTTTTCTTTATCCCTCTACATATCTTTCTCCTTCTCTCTCTCTCCAACAACATGTTACATTTATATAGGGCTTTCCTCGACACAGGGAAGGGCACTAACCACCACCAGTGTGTAGCACAGCAGCCATTATGCGCCAGAACGCTCACCACAAACCAGCTTGAGTGAATGAGCCAATTACACTGGGGGATAAGGGCCAGATTGAATGAGCCAGTATCTTGTAGGTAGAAGATATAAATTAGATATGCATAAAACATACATATGTACATTAAATAGTATGCTGCAAGTAGAGGTGATAGTGTACTAGTGTAGAAGGAGCTGGGCTAGCGTGCAGTAGCCTGAAAGTTGTGGGTTCCATTCCCGGCTTCCACCTTGCCCTTGAGCAAGACACTTAACCCCAAGTTGCTCCAGGGACAATGTAATCCCTTGTAATATAGTTGACATATTGTAAGTCACTTTGGACAACAGTGGCTGCTACATGTAAAGTAGAGGATATAATTTGATTTGAGTAGTAGATCATTTTTATGGTCTTTTCTGATGACTTTTCTTTTGTTCTCTCTCTCTCTCCCTCTCCATCTGTCTCTTCATCTCTCTCTTCATCTCTTCATCTCTCTCCATCTCATCTCTTCATCTCTCTCCCTCTCTCTTTCTCTCCCTCTCTCTTCATCTCTCTCTTCATCTCTCTCTTCATCTCATCTCTCTCCATCTCTCTCTCCATCTCTCTCCATCTCTCTCTTCATCTCTCTCTCTCTCTCCCTCTTTCTCCCACAGGGTCCTCCCAACACCAGGAAGCGCTCTGCTCCGGCGGAGGGTGTGGGCAGCTCGTCCGAGCAGGAGGGGGACGGCGCGTTTGAGGAGGCGTCCGAGGGCCCCGGCAGCAGCGGCGGGGGGGGGGCGGTGAAGCGCTGGCGTCCCGCGGCAACCGGCGGCGCAGGCGAGGCCTCGGCGCCGCACGACCGGGACGAAGGAGTCCGCCAGGAAGCCGAGGAGTCCGGCAGCGGCGAGGGGGGGGAGGAGACCACCGGTGCCGCCGCTCCAGCCAGCTCCGCCCCCGTTGCCGCCGGCTACAAGTGCACGCCGTGCGGTTTCGCCACGGAGGACTGGGCGGAGTTCCAGCAGCACATCCCGCAGCACCAGGGCGAGGGTGGCGTGGGCAGTGCAGGCTCTCTGCAGTGCACTCAGTGCGGCGCCTGCTTCGCCTCGGCCGGCTCGCTGGCCCGCCACCGCTTCATCACGCACCGGCTGCGCAACGAGACCCGCGGCCACGGCAAAAACGCCTCCTCCTCCTCCTCCTCCTCCGCTGCCGCCGCCGGCGGCGCCTCCTCCTCCTCGCCCGACAACGGCGCCGCCGGGGCCACGACCCCCGACGACGGCTCCCCGACATCGCCGCTCCGGGGAGAGGACGGGAGCTATGGCTGCCGCGTGTGCGGGCGACGCTTCGACAAGCAGCCCGACCTGAACACGCACTTCCGCACGCACGGCATGGCCTTCATCACCGCACACAAGAACGACAAACCCACATAGAGGAGGAGGAGGAGGAGAGAGAGAGGGAGGGAGGGAGGGAGGGAGGGAGGACAGAAAGAATGAAGAACAAGGAAGCGCCAGTGAACGGAGTCGGAAGTGGACTGGAGAAAATGACCGACCAATCCCAGTACATCACCAACAGTGGACGTTAGAACAAGGCAGCGTGTGTGTGTGCTACCCTCTACAAACTACAAACCTGTGCCATCCGCCAATCCACCACAGGCCACTCCTCCTCATCCGTGGAGAGGAGTGGTCATAGGACACCTATCCGATTGGACACACAGTGAAGACACTTGATCTAATCCAAGTGCTGATTGGCTACTTGTTTGGGTCGTCTTGATGAGCAGAGAGAGAGTCCTGTGAGGTCAAAAAGAAAAGGAAACGAGATGACCACGAGATGAATGAAGCTCAGGCTTGCAGACCAACTGGACACTAACCCAAAAACCTCCTCCTTCGTCCTGATTGGCTAAGGAGAGACTGGGAGACCAGGGCGGATCAGGAAACTGCAGCAGAAAGCCAAAGGTCCCATCCAGAGGCTTCATGTCGAGTGGACTGAGTGGAAGTTGACCAATGCTTTCTACTCCTATTGGTTGTAACGATGCCAGCTCAGTACTCCCTTTTGTTCTGTTCTCAGCTGCATTCACCCCTGGTGACCTCTGTCTCCTGCATGAGATACAAGACGAGTCATTCTGTGTCAAATCAGACAGAATCCAGGGAAATGGTGGCTGCTGCACTGTCTCAGATTTTGCTTTTGTCCTTTATGCTCATTGAGTATATGTAAGGCCCTAGATTTGGAACAAAGTGGGCCATGCAAGCAAAATCCACAATAGAAACTTTTAATGGTTCAGTTATATTGGGCTGAAAAATACTTAATGCCCAAACATTGCTTCCAAGATTACCGGTATGTGTTTTTCAAGTTGTCAAACTGAAGAAATATCTCAAGGGCTGAAAAAAAAAACATGAAAACATAGGATTTAAATATCTAAATATTTTCCAGGCCTTGGTTTTGAAACCCGTTCATGATATATAGACACGATTTGAACAAAATCTGAGATGGTGCAGCAAACAACCTTATCGGATTTGAGACGGGAAGACACAGGGCTTATCTACAGAATCTCATTTGAACTCCATGTAGTACAGAGATACGGTTCTGCGACCGGTTCTAGATCAGTTCTAGTGTTTGGGGAACGTCTCTGTGGTCACATTCAGATTTGCCTAAAGCTGTTGTCTGGTCAGTGTTATTTGGGGGGGTGAGGTTTGATTATCGACTGCAAAAAAAAAAAGAGGTGCTATCGAAGGTGTTTCTAAATGAACAGAAGTAATATTAAAATTGTATTGACATTGTACTGATCTATTTATTTATATGTCACACGTATTGTGTCTTTTTTGAACTGTCTGATTAAGGAATGGTAGAAAAGTTATCTTTATATTACCTAGGAGGAGAGTCTACTGAACTATGTGGCAGATTTGCGTTTCCAGCTCTTTGCATGACAGATGTGTGATGTTTGAGGTGTTACAGAAATGTAAAAAAAAAAACTTATTGTGAAAAACAAACAAAAAATAACATGGTTACGCACTTCTTGCAAGAGCACATTTGTATGTGTGTGTGTTTGTGTGTGTGTGCGTGTCTACGTGTGTGTGTGTGTGTGTACTGTACAACGCAGTAATTTTGAAAAACACTTAGGTGGGGTTAGTAGACAATGTGAAGTGTGAATTCTACTTACTGTAAAGGTATAAACTTGTTTTGTCTTTTTTTATTCAGCTGATTCTAAGCTGACTGAATCATGGATGGATATTTGGATATAAGTTACATATTTTTTACAAAAGAATCACAAAACGGAAACAACAACAAAAAAAAGCTGACAAGTGAGAAGGCTTTTGATGGGAGTGTTTTCCGAGGCGTGTGTACAAATGTGTTGTTTGTTTGTTTGTTTAGTTTGTTTATTTCACCCCTCTTTGATACGAGTCTTTTCTACCTGCACAGGGACACTAGTAAGCGAGCATCACCCTTCTGTAAGAACTGCAGCTCAATGACATTTGTGACTCTGTGAAAGCTTGTGTATATCCTTTTTTTAAGAAACAAAAATGTGTGTCTTATGTACATCCCTTACATATAAATACATCTTATCATTTTATTTTTCTGTGATTGCTGCTTGCAACACTGCCATACCCTTTTATGTCAACTCCTACTCTCCTGTTTGAAATAATAATAAATATGACAACCGTACGGCATGGATGTGACAGTCTACTTTGTGTTTTATTGTAAGTGTAAAGAGTTTATGAGTTTGTCTTTGCATGAGACTATTCTTGACGAGATGCATACATGGCCAAAGACTGATAATGGGTAAATTCTCCCATCTAGCGGTGAGATGGTATATTGCAACAGACACCAATCAGAATCAACTCAAGAAATTACACAATGTTAGCTTTAAATACCATCTTCAAAAAGTCATTGTTTTCACAAGCAAATCAAAATCCACCCTTACTGGTAGTCAAGCCAAAACCATGAATATTTCAGTAATGGGATACAGTAGATCTTATGCAGCTTCATGCATTGAATCTGTTGAAACTTCCAGGGCACACTGATTAGTAGGATATTTGAGTCCAATTTAAGTCCCATGAAATGTATGTATCAAATATCAGTGCAGTACAGTATCCTCAGACATCTGACAGACCCAGTCTGTGTAAGTTCTACCTCTAATCGTTTTGAGTCTTGAGTAGAAAATTGTTAGAAGTCCCTGTGTAGTCAGAATCCTACAGCAAGATTGGATCAGGAGGACTGTGGTAGACTTCATTAGCATTATCACTCTGAAGCTTCATCAGATCTGTCATGGCACCCTGAGCACTAAACATCCCACCACATTTGGGAGAAGAGTCCTTAAAGGTACAGTCAGCGATCACACGCGATTTCAAGCCCATAAATTTTTTTTATCACGTTCAGAAATCATCTCCCCATGATCCGCTAGCTGCCCATTCTGCTAGCTGCCCATTCCGCTAGCTGCCCATTCCGTGAGTACACTGTAAACTAAACAGTCTCTGTGGGCAGCCCAGGCTCCAAAACCTGGGAACAAACAAAGTGGGGGCAGCATGTCCCCCAAACAAAAACGAAACCCTGTGTCTCTGGTGTGTTTGTTTGGTCCTTGGTTCAAATATAATGTACGTTGTTTTGGACAAAAGCATCTGCTAATAAATATAAACATAAACATAAACAAACGTGACTTCCTGCGCAATCGCTGACTGCACCTTTAATCTCCGCCTCACTCTCCACAAACAGCCTCAGGCGGGTTTCTCCGGCCACTCCTAGGAGGTCAGAGGGTTTGCCGGTTTAGGAATGTCCCGGTCCGGGTGTTTGCCCCCGAGCTCCAGCGCAGGGTGGTTGGTGAGGACGAGTCCGTCCGTGAGGGCGTCTGCGTCTGCGTCAGGGAAGTGTGCCCCAACCAGCAGCTCGTACAGCAGCGATCCCACCACAGCACCCAACGAAGTGGCCACCACCGGAACCCACCACCATGACCGCCCAGCACTGCAGAGAGATGAGTGAGTGAGTGTGTGTGTGTGTGTGTGTGTGTGTGTGTGTGTGTGTGTGTGTGTGTGAGTGTGAGAGAGAGAGAGAAAATGTGTTTTGAGGAGGTGTATGTGTATGAGAGAGAGAGAAAATGTGTGTGAGTAGGTGTGTGTGTGTGAGAGAGTGAGAGAGAGAGAGAGAGAGAGAGAGAGAGAGAGAGAGTGAGAGTACCAGAAGGTTGTTCTTTAGGGCTGATTTTAAATGATTGAATATGCTAACATGATTCAGGATCTATGAAGATTTTACACAGTACAGCTGATAATTGGATGATTAGCCTGATTTGCTGTTGGGCAGCTGTTGGGCAACTCACCTGAACACCTCCTTCCCCCACCCGGCTATGTAGGTGTAGACCCTGGGCCCCAGGTCTCGTGCGGGATTGATGGCGTAACCGCTGTTCGATCCCATGGACACGCCGATCACCATGACGATGGCCCCCACCAGGACCGGCTCCAGGCCCCGAGGGGCCGGTGTGTTCCGTTGGTCTCCGATCGCCAGGACACACAGTAGCAGAGCTGCCGTGCCAACCACCTACGAAAGACACAACGCTGTGGGCAAAGGTGCTCTAATATAGCGGAAGGACTGAGAACTGTTTAGAACAGTGGATCTTAAGCTGCATTCCAAACTCAGACTTACTTGTCAACTTATCATAATGTCCTGACTATTAACCAAAGATTATACATTGATTTTGAAAATGGGAGTATAAAACCTGCTGGTGGGCCATATCTGGCCCCCTGGTTTCCGTTGTCATAACTGTGCTGTCCATTGTGACTGGGCAATTGTATTAAGATAAAAGCCAGCAGAGGGTGGTGGGGGGCTGACCTGGTCCAGGACTCCAGAGGGCAGAGAGAGGTAGTCCGCTGGGTAGGTGGCAAAGATGCCAGCTGTGCCGTTGGATCCTGTCACTTCGAGTCCACCAAAGGTTGAAATGGCATCTGTGAGTATGCAAATTTCAGACACAATCACATCAACAACACTGTGTGTATACAAAACATGGACTTAAAAAGCAAAAAAAGCACACAAAAAAGCAATATATTGATGTGCAATGTTGCTGATGTTCATCACATAAAGTTAAGTAAATCACACAATATACTCATCACACAAAGTTAAGTTAATCACACAATATACTCATCACACAAAGTTAAGTTAACCACACAATATATTCTTTAAAATGTAGT